>NW_027650297.1:0-112500 GCF_965287045.1 Carcharhinus amblyrhynchos | reverse complement strand
GTGTGTGTGTGTGTGTTGGGGGTGTGTGTGTTGGGGGGTGTGTGTGTGTGTGTTGGGGGGTGTGTGTGTGTGTTGGGGGTGTGTGTGTGTGTGTGTGGTGTGGTGGGGGTGTGTGTTGGGGGTGTGTGTGTGTGTGTTGGGGGTGTGTGTGTGTGTGTTGGGTGTGTGTGTGTGTTGGGGGTGTGTGTTGGGGGTGTGTTTGTTGGGGGTGTGTGTGTGTGGTTGGGGGTGTGTGTGTGTTTGGGGGTGTGTGTGTGTGTTGGGGGTGTGTGTGTGTGTTGGGAGGGGTTGTGTGTGTTGGGGGTGTGTGTGTGTGTTGGGAGGGGTGTGTGTGTGTTGGGGGTGTGTGTGTGTGTGTGTGTGTGTGTGTTGGGGGGGTGCCTGTGTGTGTGTGTGTGTTGTGTGTGTGTGTGTGTGTGTGTGTGTGTAGAGGGGGGGTGCCTGGTAGAGCCCACGTTCGACCCCGACACTGCAGAGTCCACTCGGCCAAACAGTCACCCCCCACAACCTCGCGACTACAGAGCCCTGATTTACTGATTTAAAATCTGACGAGATTGAGGCAGTCCGTAATCCCAACTCCCGGGAAATCCCACTCTTCCTCTCCGGATGCACCCTGTGGAATGCTCGCTTAGGATCCCGGAACCAACCCTGCTTCTAAAAACTGTGTGCTCCCATAACATTCGCACGGTGGCACAGTGGGTTGGCACTGCCGCCTCACAGCGCCCGGGACCCGGGTTCGATTCCCAGCTCGGGTCACTGTCTGTGTGGGAGTTTACACATTCTCCCCGTGTCTGCGTGGGTTTCCTCCGGGTGCTCCGGGTTCCTCCCACAGTCTGAAAGACGTGCTGGCTGGGTACATTGGGCCGTGTTAAATTCCCCCTCGGTGTACTCCGAACAGGCACTGGAGTGTGGCGAATAGGGGATTTTCACAGTAACTTCATTGCGGCGTTAATGTCAGCCTACTTGTGACACTAAGAAATAAACTTCGTACCTTAAACAATCCTGCTGCCCTTAGATATCTCACCCCCCGTTACTGCAGGGGTGGGGGTGATGGGGTGACGGGGTTGGAGCCGTGGGGGTTGGAGTGGGTTGGGGAAGGATACATGGGGCCGGACACTTATCAGAGACTATTACTCCTTCCGGCTTTTCTCTTATTTAATCGCCTCCTCCATGCAAAGATTTTATGCCATTTGTACAGAAGAATATTGGGGAAAGCATTGCAACACTTCAACGTGAGTTAATAGCTGTCCAATGATCCAGACATTGAGCAGACTGGGCAGCAGTGAGATGAGTAAATCTCCCACAAGTGACATTATTCACTCCCAATCCCCCCTGTGACTTTTGAATATTACTGACGAGCTGTGTTCTGTTAAGATCTACTTGGGCTTAACCAACTTCACATGAAGCGCTGATTGGAGCAACGTTGCCCCTGGCGATCTCCTTGGTAACAGTGGTTAGCACTGCGGTGGTGATGATGCAGTAAGCTATGGTAATGGCGTGCTGTCACGACAGTTTGTACTGAGGGACAGTCACCGCTGCTGCCTGCGGAAAGCTGGGTGTGGAAGCGAGATCGACTCCCAGGCTGCAGTCATCAAACCAAGGCCCCAAGTTAGCAACTCCATCTGTGGCCCTTCTGTGCAGTCGCAGACTGTGCTGAGACATTGCTGATAAAATGGTGTCAATCTTTATTGTTATTTATTTATTATTTTATTCGGGGTGTGGACATTGTTAGCAAGGCTGACATTTATAGATCATAGAACCCTACAGTGCAGCGAGAGGCCCATCGAGTCTGCACTGAGCACTATCCCCCCCGTATCCCTGTACCCCTGCCCCCCCGTATCCCTGCCCCCCGTCATATCCCTGCCCTCCCTGCCCCGTATCCCTACATATTATACTCCCTAATCCCTCTAACCTAAGCATCTCAGGACACTGAGGGACAATTTCTTGGCATGGCCAATCAACCTAACCCACACATCTTTACCAAGAACAAAGAACAACACAGCACGGGAAACAGGCCCTTCGGCCCAACGAGCCCGCGCCGCTGTCCCATTGTCTCCGTGACCTATTCATGATTTTAGTCTACGCCTAATGTGCGAGGATCAGGGAGGTCCAATATAGGGACAATTTGTTACCCAATCAATCAGCCTAAAAGCACATCTTTGGGATGTGGGAGGAAACCGGAGCACCCGGAGGAAACCCACGCAACCACGGGGAGAACGTGCAAACTCCCACAGACACAGGCCCAAATCCATCTTTAGACATCTCGTTGCCCTCTCTAAGTTGCCCTTGGGAAGGTGCTGGTTGTTCTTCATACACAATGGCAGTCTGTGTAATGTTGATGCATCCACAGTGCTGTTGCGAAGGTTTTGATTTGATTTATTATTGTCACATGCATTGGGATACAGTGAAAGTATACTTTCTTGTGTGCTATACAGACGTACGATAAGTTGAGAGAGCTCAGTCTTTTCTCCCCGGAGAGACGAAGGATGAGAGGGGCCCTGATAGAGGTGTATAAGATGATAAGAGGTATGGATCGAGTGGATTCTCGGAGGCTATTTCCCAGGGCTGAAATGGTTGCCACAAGAGGACACAGGTTTAGGGTGCTGGGGAGAAGGTACAGAGGAGATGTCAGGGGTAGGTTTTTCACTCAAGAGGGTGGTGAGTGAGTGGAATCGGCTGCCCGCAGTGGTGGCGGAGGCGGATTCGATAGGGTCTTTTAAGAGACTTTTGGATAAGTACATGGGACTTAGGGGGTTATTGATAAGCCTAGTAGGTAGGGATATGTTTGGCACAGCTTGTGGGCTGAATGGCCTGTTTGTGCTGCAGTTTTTCTATGTTCTACATTGTGTATGTAAGGGAGATGGAAAGGAGAGGGTGCAGAATGCGATGGTACAGTCATAGTTAGGGTGTAGAGAACATAAGAACATAAATAGGAGCAGGAGTAGGCCATCTAGCCCTTTGAGCCTGCCCCGCCATTCAATAAGATCACGGCTGATCTGTCGTGTCTCAGTTCCACTTTCCTGCCCTCTCCCCATAACCCTCAATCCCCTCGCTTATCAAAAACCCATCAACCCACGTCTTAAAAATATTTAGCGAGGTAGCCTCCACCACTTCAACGGGCAGAGAATTCCAGAGATTCACCACCCTTTGAGTGAAGAAGTTCCTCCTCAACTCTGTTCTAAACCACCCCCCCCTTTATCTTGAGGCTGTGCCCCCTAGTCCTACTGTCTTTTTTGAGCGGGAAGAGTCTCTCCACCTCTATCCTATCCATCCCATTCATCATCTTATACGTCTCAATGAGATCTCCCCTCATTCTTCTAAACTCTAACGAGTACAACCCTAATTTATTCAGCAGCTATCAGTTAATATAAGGTAGATCTACTCGAAATGGAGAAATGGCAGATGGAGTTTAATCCTGACAAGTGTGAGAGTGCATTTTGGAAGGTCTAATGCATTATACAGTAAATGGTAGACCCCTTAGAAGTATTGACAGGCAGAGGGATCTGGGTGTACATGTCCACTGATCGTTGAAAGTGACAAGGCAGGTGGATAAGGTAGTCAAGAAGGTATACGGCATGCTCGCTTTCACCGAGGCATTGAGTATAAAAATTGACGGGTCATGCTGCAGCTGTACAGAACCTTATTTAGACCTCATTTAGAATATTGCATATAATTCCGATCGCCACGTTACCAGTGGATGCTTTGGAAAGGGAGAAGAAGGATGTTGCCGGGTCTGGAGGGTATTAGCGACGAGGAGAGATCGGGTAAATTCAGTTTGTCCTCATTGGAAGTCGAGGGGTGACCTGATAGAGGTCTACAAGATGATGAGGGCTACGGACAGAATGGATAGTCAGATGTTCTTTCCTCTGCTGGAAAAGTCACGCACTACGGGACGTAGTTTTTACGATGCCTGGGGAAAAGTTTAGAGAGATATGCGAAGCAAGCTTTTTACATAACATAAGAACATAAGAAATAGGAGCAGGAGTAGGCCATCTGGCCCTTCGAGCCTGCCCCGCCATTCAATAAGATCATGGCTGATCTGTTGTGGCTCAGTTCCACATTCCCGCCCTCTCCCCATAACCCTTAATCCCCTCTCTTATCAAAAACCCATCAACCCGCGTCTTAAAAATATTTAGCGAGGCAGCCTCCACCACTTCAACGGGCAGAGAATTCCAGAGATTCACCACCCTTTGAGTGAAGAAGTTCCTCCTCAACTCCGTTCTAAACCGCCCCCCTTTTATCTTGAGGCTGTGCCCCCTAGTCCTACTGTCCTTTGAGCGGGAAGACCCTCTCCACCTCTATCCTATCCATCCCATTCATCATCTTATACGTCTCAATGAGATCTGCCCTCATTCTTCTAAACTCTAACGAGTACAAGCCCAGTTTATTCAGCCTTTCCTCATAGCTCAACCCCCTCAACTCCGGTATCAGCCTAGTAAACCTCCTCTGCACTCCCTCCAAGGCCAAAATATCCTTGCGCAGGTGCGGCGCCCAAAACTGCACACAGTACTCCAGCTGCGGCCTCACCAATGCCCTATACAGCTGCAGCAAGACCTCCCTACTTTTATATTCAATCCCCTTCGCTATGAAGGCCAGCATCCCATTCGCCTTCCTGACCACCTGCTGCACCTGCAAGCTGGGTTTTTGCGACTCATGCACAAGGACCCCGAGGTCCCTCTGCACCGTCGCCTGCTGCAGCTTTTCGCCACGTGAGTAATAGTCCTTCCTACCATTATTCCTACCAAAGTGGACCACCTCACACTTGCCAACATTAAATTCCATTTGCCATTTCCTGGCCCATTCGCCCAGCCTATCTAGATCCTTCTGCAGACTCTCCACACCCTCCGCACAATTTGCCGTTCCCCCAATCTTGGTGTCATCAGCAAATTTCGACACTCTACACTCGGTTCCCTCCTCCAGATCATCTACATAAATGGTAAAAAGCTGAGGCCCCAGCACCGACCCCTGGGGCACTCCACGAGTCA
Organism: Carcharhinus amblyrhynchos; assembly: GCF_965287045.1. Lineage (NCBI taxonomy): Eukaryota > Metazoa > Chordata > Chondrichthyes > Carcharhiniformes > Carcharhinidae > Carcharhinus > Carcharhinus amblyrhynchos. The sequence continues at coordinate 107,515 of NW_027650297.1, read as the reverse complement.
CCAACCGCCAATCCGAATAGCACCCGTTGACCCCCACTCTCTGCCTCCTATTTGACAACCAATCCTCTATCCACGCTAACACCCTACCCCCAACTCCATGTCCCTCGACCTTCTGCAATAACCTCTTGTGAGGCACTTTGTCAAACGCCTTCTGAAAATCTAGAAAGACCACATCCACCGGCTCTCCTCTATCCACCGCCCTAGACACATCCTCATAGCACTCCAGTAAATTTGTCAGACACGACTTCCCTTTAATGAAACCGTGTTGCGTCTGCCCTATCAAGCAATTCCCTTCAAGATGCCTCGCAATTTCCTCCTTAATGACGGATTCTAACATTTTACCTACCACAGACGTTAAACTAACCGGCCTATAATTCCCCGCCTTTTGCCTGGCACCCTTCTTAAACAACAGCGTAGCATTAGCCGTTTTCCAATCATCCAGCACTTCCCCGGAATCCGGCGACGTCTGGAAAATAACCACCAAGGCATCCACTATCACCTCCGCCATTTCTTTCAGAACCCTCGGATGCATTCCACCCGGTCCTGGGGACTTGTCCACAATCAGCCCCTCCAGTCTGTCGAGCACCGCCTCTCTAGTAACAGTAATGTCATTAAGACCCTCCAGTCCTACCACCTTTCCATCGCTAACCGGCAAATTATTCACGTCCTCCTCCGTGAAGACAGAAACAAAGAAGTTATTCAAGACCTTAGCCATATCCCCATCCCCTACCACTAGGTCCCCTTTCTCATCCTCTAAAGGACCAACGTTCACCCTAGCCAGCCTCTTCCTTTTTATATATTTATAAAAACTCTTGCTATCCTTTTTTATATTAAGCGCCCTTTTTTACACAAAGGGTGGTGAATATCAGAAACGTGCTGCCCAGGGAAGGGGTGGGAGCGGGTACACCAGCAGCATTTAAGGGCCATCTGGACAAAAACATGAATAGGATGGGAATGGAAGAATATGGACTCCATAAATGCATACAGTTTTAGTTTCGACATGATGTGGAGATGCTGGCGTTGGACTGGGGTAAATGCTGTAAGAAGTCTGACACCACCAGGTTAAAGTCCAACCGATTTATTTGATGGTAAACTCACAAGCTTTCGGGGTTTGCCCCTTCGTCAGGCGAATGGAGAGTCCTGGCTTCAGACAGAGCATATAACAGCCATTTATATTATATGCTGTTATACGCTCTGTCTGAGGCCAGAACTCTCCATTCGCCTGATGAAGGGGCAAACCCCGAAAGCTTGTGAGTTTACTATCAAATAAATCGGTTGGACTTTAACCTGGTGGTGTCAGACTTTAGTTGAGGTAGGCAGCATGATCAGCGCAGGTTTGGAGGGCCGAAGGGTCTGTTCCTGTTTCTTTGTTCTTTCAAAGTCTGATGACAGCGGGGAAGAAGTTGCTCTTGAGTCAGTTGGTACGTGACCTCAGACTTCTGTATCTTCCCAGATGGAAGAAGGTAGAATCATAGAATGAATCATAGAATTTCTACAGTACAGAAGGAGGACGTTTGGCTTGTTGCGTCTGTACCGACCACAATCCCATCCAGGCCCTATTCCCGTAACCCCGCACACTTACCCTGTTAATCCCCCCCGATACTAGGGTCAATTTTAACACGGCCATTCAACCTAAACCGCACATCTTTGGACTGTGGGAGGAAACCTGAGCACCTGGAGGAAACCCACCCAGACACGGGGAAGGATGCGCAACCTCCACACACACACTTACTCAAAGCTGGAATTGAACCCGGGCCCCCGGTGCTGCGAGGCAGCAGTGCTAACCACTGCTTTAGTTCATTTTGGTAAATAGTCTGAGGGTGACAGAGGGCATGTCAGAGGATAACTGAAGAGGAGCAGGCGAGCGTTTAGGTGTGTTATTTGAATATTTGGTGGTCGCGGCTTATACCTTAGTGGGCGTCCTGCCCACACAATGTTTCACCAGTCAACATATGCCTCCAAATGGGAGATTCGCCAAGGTGAGACTCAGATTGATGGGTCATCTCACTCCTTCACCACACATGGTTATGATTACAGCATTTCTTTTTGTGCTGTCGAACTACTAGCAGACTAATCAAGTCTGCTATGTCGAAATAAAATAACAAATCCCGCATTCTTGAGCACTGGCTCTCCAGAGCAATAATTATACTGTTGCAACAGGTGAAAGCAGACTCTGAGCGCAATGCTGTAAATTGTCCCATTTACAATGGGGTGAGCAAGCTGTAGATATCCCAATGAAAACACTGACAGCTGAAGCGTAGTCAGCACGCTAAGGGAACGGCAGATTACAGAGGTGACATCAGTTCTGATCAGAGTGCCAAGGGCAAATAAGGGAGGCTGTACCCGGCACCCAGCTCGGTAAGATTTATCTTCGCCAGCAAATTCTAACCATGAAATCACCCAGTAACAGAATTTCCCACCAGAAACATTAACCATTTTCAATACAGTTGGCTCACACTTTTTTCTGGGCTGGATTTGCATCAAGTCAGGATGACTCTTATCATGAACCTGATTAATGTTATCTCCAAGGGTGTCCCAACCCGGATCACCGGTATATAGTTTTGTATACGGGAGTGGTGTGAGGAGTCACGTGTGAGACCCAGTGAGAACAATAACCAGCCCAGCCATAACATAACACTTGCTAATGAATATTTATTACAATAAAGAAAACACACGCATACACAAACAGGTCTATAATAATCTAAGACACAAACTAAACACACCCGCACAATTTATGTAGAAATTACCCTTTTGGATCCAAAGTGTATTTACGAGATCTGATCTCTTTCAGGATTTCCTTCCTCCCCAGCAAAAGCAAATTCAATAGATCTCTAAGCAAAAGTCAGCTTATAGTTACCACACTGTGCATAATTAGGGAGTTAATCCAGGAAGCTTCTCTTCTTGGAGACTATATGATTTAAACTGTTTCCACGAAGGTTTCTGCACTCTTGTTTCTTGTCTGCAGGCATCACGACAGCTCAGTGACTATCACTGCTAACTGTGCAGACACATGGATTTGGGCCGGTGTCTGTGGGAGTTTGCGCATTCTCCCCGTGCTTGCGAGTATTTTCTCCGGGTGCTCTGGTTTCCTCGCACACCCCAAAGATGTGCTGTTGGGCTGATTGGTGTGACAAATTGTCCCTAAATTAGTCTCCCCTCAATCTGGTTTCCAATGTGGAGTGCCATAAGCGTCGGCAAGGGTCACTGGCGGAAGAGGGAAATCACAATGTTAAAATGGCAGCACGGGCTCGTCGGGCCGAAGGGCCTGTTTCCCGTGCTGTGTTGTTCTTTGTTTTAAAATGGGTTTACAGGGTGCGAGTTGGAATCTCCCCCCACACCCTCCAATTTCCACAAAGGTTGGCAATAATACTATTTTTCCCTTTGATGGTTCTCTCTGTTTGTTTGCTACCTGTCCCCTCAGCCTCTGAGGTGCTACAAAATTAACATACGCTCCAGTTTCCTCCCAGAATTGAAAAGATGTGCTGGTTAGGTGCATTGGCTGTGCTAAATATTTGATTTGATTTATTATTGTCACATAGTATTGCCACAAAGTATTGTTTCTTGCGTGTCCTACAGACAAAGCATATTGTACGTAGAGAAGGAAAGGAGAGAGTGAAGAATGTAGTGTTACAGTCATAGCTAGGGTGCAGAGAAAGATCAATTTTATACAAGGACTTGGCTCAGTGTTAAAAGGCAAATTGGTTTAGCATCAGCTCTTAGAGTACCATAATATTGGGTCTTTATCTTTCACAAGCCTCTAAACAACATTCATTCCTGGATATGTTACTGGCTTGCTCATCAGCCTCTTTATTAACTTAGTTGAACAGCTTCATTTGTAAGCACGCCTTCCTGTTTATTAATGATGAGCTTTGGTGTTGTATGACAAGCAGAGATTCAATCATTTATATATCCTAGTATTTGAAATTTGCCTGATATTCTTCTATTGTTTTTAATGTAATCCCACCTGGATCTTATAACTGGATGGATGATGGCTGCGTCGTGTAATATACTTGAATGCGGATTACAGGGTCAACGGCAGGATTCTGAGGAATGTGGAAGAACAGAGAGACCTTGGGGTTTATATCCACAGATCTGGGGTTTATATCCACAGATCTCTGAAGGTTGCCACTCAAGTGGATAGAGCCGTGAAGAAGGCTTAGAGTGTTAGCGTTCATTAACAGGGGGTTTGAGTTTAAGAGCCGTGGGGTTACGCTGCAACTGTACCGGACCTCGGTGGGTGGCACGGTAGCACAGTGGTTAGCACTGCTGCTTCACAGCTCCAGGGCCCTGGGTTCGATTCCCGGCTCGGGTCACTGTCTGTGTGGAGTTTGCACATTCTCCTCGTGTCTGCGTGGGTTTCCTCCGGGTACTCCGGTTTCCTTCCACAGTCCAAAGACGTGCAGGTTAGGTTGATTGGCCATGGTAAGAAATTGCCCCTTAGTGTCCAGGGATGCGTAGGTTAGAGGGATTAGTGAGTACGAAAAGGGGGTAGGGCCTGGGTGGGATTGTGTTCGGTGCAGACTCGATGGGCCGAAGGGCCTCTTTCTGCACTGTAGGGTTCTGTGATTCTATGGTGAGACAACATTTGAAATATTGTGTTCAGTTCTGGTCACCTCACTATAAGAAGGATATGGAAGTATTGGAGGAAGTGCAGAGGAGATTTACCAGGATGCTGCCTGGTTTGGAGGGTAGGTCTTATGAGGAAAGGTTGAGGGAGCTGGGGCTTTTCTCTTTGGAGCAGAGGAGGATGAGAGGCGACTTAATAGAGGTTTATAAGATAATGAGAGGGATTGATAGAATGGACGCGCAGAGACTATTTCCTCAGGTGGATGTAACTGTTACTAGGGGGCATAACTATAAGGTGCACGGTGGGAGATATAGGAGGGATGTCCGAGGTAGATTCTTCACTCGGACTGGTTGGTGTGTGGAATAGACCGCCTGTTGTGATAGTGGAATCGGACGCTTTAGGAACTTATATGCGATTATCGGATAGGCACGTGGAGCACTCCAGAATGATGGGGAGTGGGATAGCTTGATTTTGGGTTTGGAAATAGCTGGGTACAACATTGAGGGCTGAAGGGCCTGTACTGTGCCGTACTGTTCTAGGTTCTATACTTAAGCCACTTTACATTGTCAGATAAGATGGAAACATCTGTCCCTGTTTCTAATTTTCAACTCTGTGGGGTGTTCATCCACTTCTGGTTTAATGTTCCAGCATTATTTTCAGTTTTATTCCCTTCTCCTATTTCTGTGTGATTCTTCAACTTTTTGTATCTGTTTCTACCTGGTTATTTTTTCTTTGTTTGTTTCGGGCTGTGTTTTAGATGGACTTTTAGATAGAATTTTAAAATGTCCTAACTATTCACCATTGGGAATTCTTCCTGCTGGTGCAAGTTTTTCCCACCCCCTCAAGAGCATTTCAAGATAGCGGCTGGCGTTCTTCTCCCTGACTTTGCAGGCTTGTGTTTTAGTGTTTCTGTTGTCTGCTTGACGGCTTCCAAGGGACATCAGTTGTGCCACTGTAAGATCTTATGTTTGCTTTGCCCTGTTTTCTACGCAAAGATTCCATTTATGCAAAGACTTCATTTGAAGATATTTCTCCCCTCGTGATCACATTTAAATGCTAGATTGTAGCGGGTAACTAAAAGTTGACTACATGTAAAAACTCAGAAGGCATGCTGGGTCAGCTGAAAATTGACCCATTCCTGAAAAGTACACAGCAAGCAAGTTTCGATAACAACCTGTTTTCTCTAGGCAGAGACAGGCTCCAAGGCCACGCAATAACAAGATAAGAATTAAAACATGGTTTGCGACTGAGGGTTCTCTGCTTGCAGTTTTGTTTTCGAGTTCAGTGTGATCAGTACAGGGGCTGGCAGGAAAAAGCCGGTCTCTCCAAGCCTTTCTCTTTCACTTCCTTAATGATTGGATTTTCTTTAAATTTTGTTCAACAAAACCAATTTAAAATTTGTACCAGTGCTGCCCTTGTCAATTCAAAGGAACGAATGGACCCTACAGCCACAAACAACCACTCTGTTCTGCTTTCGAAGCTCAGTTTGTCCTGTAATTTGTACTACGTTAGTGAGGGTTATATCCTCCCTCATTTGCAAGAGGATCATCTCAGAAATGTTCTTGCGTTATGTTCTTACGAAATGAGATCAGGAATCAATTAACTTCTCAATCGTCTGTCGTCACAATTTTCTACCAATCCGTATAGATCCATCCACAATCAAACTGGGCTTTTGTTTTATTAAATTCTACTTGTTCGATGATTAAATTAGTCAGAACACTGAGATATGATTTGAATGCCCTCCCAAGAGCTTGAAGACTCATCGATTTCCCGTCCGTCTCCGTTATGTCATCAGCAGTAGCAGCGACTGCAGAGAGTACAGAACTGATCTGATACTTTTGTCCATTTTCACGGAAACAGGGAGCACCCAGGACTCTCCGGCTTTTCAGGCGTCGGCAATAAATCTTCATTTTTATCCGCCTTCCAACCATCTGTAGGTCTGTCAAGTCCGTAGTCCTTTCTGGTTCTCCTACTTGTCCCGCTGCTGACACTATGTTTTGTCTGGCGTTCAGGGTTTAGATGGGGTTGCCTAAGAAAGCTATTTAAGTTCACATAAGCCCTGTTATCTATTTCCTGCTCTACGTACATCTCCTAACTCTACACGAGGTCGGATTTGTCTTTCGCTCCAGATCACTGTTATGAGGTCAAGTGACATTGCATCATAGTTACATCAGCATGTTTTGTTTCTAACGTTATCCTGCCATTTATAACTGAGGCACAACTTCCAGGATGACATCCCTGTATTGGATACATTAGAGATTGTCTTTTCTCCTATCCCTGTCCCACCAGTGCCGCATCACATGAACAAGGAATGTTGAGTCACAGAATCCCTACAGTGCAGAAGGAGGCCATTCGGCCCAAAAAGGTGGCACCGACTCTCTGACTGAGGCTCTCTTCCCCATCCTATTCCCATAAACCCACACATTTCCCATGGCTAATCCATCTCACCTACACATCTCGGGACACTAAGGCGTCACTTGGCGCGGTCAATCCACCCACCCTGCACACCTTGGGCGTGCCGGAGGAAATTGGAGCACGCGGAGGAAAGGACACGGACACAGGGAGAGCGTGCTATCTCCTCACGGACAGTGACCCAAGCGGGGATTGAACCCGGATCCCTTGCACTGAGAGGCAGCAACGCTAACGAATATGCCACCTTGCTGCTTTGCGGAATGAGCATGGAGAAAAGTACAAGGGTAGTGCCAGTCCTTTCTGACTTGGGCAGCCTTACCTAGGGGGAGTTATTAGACCAAAGGAGAATTTGGTACATTTTACGACTTGCTGTGTAACTGAAACGACTCTATTGCTTGAGACAAAACTTGGGGCACTGCTCGAAGTAATCAACCAGAACCCGAGCTTACAGTAAAATGCCACATTAATCATAGAATCTCTACAGTGCAGACGAAGGTCCATCAGTGGGTCTATCAAGCCTGCACCAAAAACAATCCCACCCAGACCCGAACCCCATTTATTCACCTTGCCAATCTGCCTGACACGAACGGACAATTTAACCCTGAGCGGCCAATCAACCTAACCCGCACATCTTTGGACTGTGGAGCGTAGAAGAATGAGGGGAGATTTGATAGCGGCGTATAAGATTTTGATGGGTATAGATAGAGTGAATACAAGCAGGCTTTTTTCCACTGAGGCTAGGGGAGAAAAAAACCAGAGGACATGGGTTAAGGGTGAAAGGGGAAATGTTTAAAGGGAATATTAGGGGGGGGGCTTTTTCACGCAGAGAGTGGTGGGAGTGTGGAACGAGCTGCCGGATAAAGTGGTAAATGCGGGGTCACTTTTAACATTTAAGAAAAACTTGGACGGGTTCATGAGTGAGAGGGGTGTGGAGGGATATGGTTCAAGTGCAGGTCAGTGGGACTAGGCAAAAAAATGGTTAGGCTCAGACAAGGAGGGCCAGAAGAGCTGTAATTTTTCTATGGTTCTATGGAAATTGGAGCTCTCGGAGGAAACCCACGCAGACACGGGGAGAACATGTAAACTCCAGACAGTCAGAGGCCAGAATTGAACTCAGGTCCTTGGTGCTGTGAGATATTAGTGCTGAGCACTAATAAACACATTAATAAACATGTCTCTGTAACATTTCTTGATCTGAGGAATGAGAGTTCCTACTGCTGATATTCAAAACTAGCATGCTGCTTTGTAAAAAAAAAATTAATCCAGCTGAGTGACACTAATTGAAAGACCTAATACTTACTTCATGGGATTTGCAACCACAATGATAAAGGAATCTCCCTGTCTGCAGCGTGTTGCCTTTGATTACAACCACTTGAGATACAAATCGGAAAATGGGTAAGGAAGTATCGTGTATATTACAGCAGGAAGTCACTCCTCTGATGTAAACCATCCAATTCCTTCCATCAGGACTCCATACCCATTTCCAATATCCTGTTTTTCATTCCTCCTTCTCTAATATACATCTAAATCAATTCCAAATGATATTCCAGTTTCTAGCTCAATACTCCTTAACGAAACACTCAACGTTTTAATAATCTTTTTTTCCTTGTTGAGTTTTCCTTGTTGGACTCTGACAGCACAGAAAGAGACCATTCAGCTCATCGTGAGCACGTCAGCATTAAAGGAACCAAATGATGTAAGAACATTAGGACAGGAGAAATAGGAGCAGGAGTAGGCCATTCAGCCCCTCGAGCCCATTCCACTATTCAATGAGATCATGGCTGATCTTAAACTTCAATATCCGTTTCCTACACTATCCCCACATCATAGACTCCCTACAGTGCGGAATGAGGCCATTCAGCCCATCGTGTCTGCACCAACCACAACTCCACCTGGGCCCTAGTCCCATAACCACCACCACCACCCCCGCTCTTCCTATCCCCTTGACGGTAGAGTCAATTTAGCACGGTCAATCCACATCTTGGGGCTGTCTGGGGAAACCGGAGCAGCCAAAAGAAACCTATGCAGCCACGGAGAGAATGTGCAAATTCTGAGGCCGGGATTGAATCCCTGAGCCTGGAGCGGTGAGGCAGCAGTGCTAACCACTGTGCCACCATACCATCCAAAATATCCTGTGGTATTTTTCATATATAAAAATCTCAGGACATAAGGGACAATTTGAGCATGGCCAATCAACCTAAACCTCACTCCTTTGGACTGTGGGAGGAAACTGGAGCACCCGGAGTATACCCACACAGACATGAGGAGAACATGCAAGTTCTACACAGACAGTGACCCGAGCCAGGAATCGAACTCGGGTCCCTGGAGCCGTGAAGCAGCAGTGCTAACCCACTGTGCTAACCCTTTGTGTAAACATTGTGCAAGCTTCTGCAAACACCCCCACTTCTGACCCTACAGACTGTCAGGGATACTCAGGTTATCACAGGAAAATTCCTGTAAAGTCTCACAGTTGGTACTAGATATTCTCAGTCAGATATCCAAGGGCACACTCGTGCGTAACCTACTCTCCTGGAGCAGAAAGCAAACAGGAGTGAACCAGTTTCCTCAGAACTGTCCAGTGAGCGCATTTAGAATCCCTACAGAGCAGCAGAATCAGCCCATTGCGTCTATAACCACCACAATCTCACCCAAGCCCTATTCCCGTAATCCTATGCATTTATTCTGCTAATCTCCCCGACGCTAGGGTCAAGTTAGATGGCCAATTTAGATGGCCAATCAACTTAACCCTCACGCCTTTGCAACGTGGGAGGAAACCAGAGCGTCCGGAGGAAGCCCATGCAGACACAGGGAGAATGTGCAAACTCCACACAGCGACCCGAGGCCGGGATTCTGGCACTGTGAGGCAGCAGTGCGAACCATACCGTTCACCAATATGCCACCAGACCAATTTAATGCAAACCTCTTCACGGGCTGAACTTGTTGAACTCACAGATGTGATTACAGTCGGCCAACACCCAGACCTTGAATTCTCACTTCCCAATTCTCCAGTGAAGATCATTGAAGTGGATGGAAATCCTGGACGTTGCTGGAAGTAGATCAGCATTTTCTCTTCCCATTTTCTGAGATAGATAATGCTACCAAATCTGAAATTTCCATATAACCCTAACTGCACTTTTTCAACCGTAGCTTTGGGGAGTTCTCGGGAAGAAACAAAAAGATTCAGTAGGATTCACTAAGAAATCATGCCGTTAAAACATGGATTTTTAATTTTCTTTCCAGACTCCCTCTGCTGGTATATGTGTACGGTAGCTGTAAGTAGACAAATGGCAGAATGCAATAATCAAGACATTGCAGGTCATTTGCGGGGTCTGGAGCACATAATCTCAGCCGTTGTAGAAAAACATTTTTAAACTGATAGCTATGATGCCAGACCATTCATTTAAATATTTATACTCATAGATTTAGCTCTAAATCATACCTAGGTCTTTAACATTGGCTGCGCGCTGCCATTCATGGTTCAGTTGGTGGCAGTTTTAGATGAGTCAAAAGTGCCAAGAGCTCAAATCCTCAGATGTTGTGTGACCCAGGATAAAAATTTGGGAGAGATCCTTGAAAAGTGTTGTTGGACATGGACTTCAGGTTTTGAAAGGAATTAGGGAAAGAAATTGAGCATACTCCATCTCCCCCTCCTCCACCCTCTGATCTCCCCCTCCTCCACCCTCTGATCTCCCCCTCCTCCACCCTCTGATCTCCCCCCTCCTCCACCCTCTGATCTCCCCCCTCCTCCACCCTCTGATCTCCCCCCTCCTCCACCCTCTGATCTCCCCCCTCCTCCACCCTCTGATCTCCCCCCTCCTCCACCCTCTGATCTCCCCCCTCCTCCACCCTCTGATCTCCCCCCTCCTCCACCCTCCCGTCTCCCCCCTCCTCCACCCTCCCGTCTCCCCCCTCCTCCACCCTCCCGTCTCCCCCCTCCTCCACCCTCCCGCCTCCCCCCTCCTTCCCCCTCCCGTCTCCCCCCCTCCTTCCCCCTCCCGTCTCCCCCCCTCCATCCCCCTCCCGTCTCCCCCCCTCCATCCCCCTCCCGTCTCCCCCCTCCCGTCTCCCCCCTCCCGTCTCCCCCCTCCTTCACCGCCTTCCGTCTCCCCCCTCCTTCCCCCTCCCGCCTCCCCCCTCCTTCCCCCTCCCGTCTCCCCCCCTCCATCCCCCTCCCGTCTCCCCCCCTCCATCCCCCTCCCGTCTCCCCCCTCCTTCCCCCTCCCGCCTCCCCCCTCCTTCCCCCTCCCGTCTCCCCCCCTCCATCCCCCTCCCGTCTCCCCCCCTCCATCCCCCTCCCGTCTCCCCCCTCCTTCACCCTCCCGTCTCCCCCCTCCTTCCCCCTCCCTTCTCCCCCCTCCTTCACCCCCTCCCGTCTCCCCTCTCCTTCACCCCCTCCCGTCTCCCCCCTCCTTCACCCCCTCCCGTCTCCCCCCTCCTTCACCCCCTCCCGTTTCCCTCCTTCACCCCCTCCCGTTTCCCTCCTTCCCCCTCCCGTTTCCCCCCTCCTTCACCCCCTCCCGTTTCCCACCTTCCCCCTCCAATCTCCCCCTCCTTCACCCCCTCCCGTTTCCCTCCTTCCCCCTCCCGTCTCCCCCCTCCTTCCCCCTCCCGTCTCCCCCCTCCTTCCCCCTCCCGTCTCCCCCCTCCTTCACCCTCCCGTCTCCCCCCTCCTTCACCCCCTCCCGTCTCCCCCCTCCTTCCCCCTCCGTTTCACCCCCTCCTTCACCCCCTCCCGTCTCCCCCCTCCTTCCCCCTCCCGTTTCCCCCCTCCTTCCCCCTCCGTCTCCCCCCTCCTTCCCCCTCCGTCTCCCCCCTCCTTCCCCCTCCCGTCTCCCCCCTCCTTCACCCCCTCCCGTCTCCCCCCTCCTTCACCCCCTCCCATCTCCCCCCCTCCTTCCCCCTCCTGTCTCCCCCCTCCTTCACCCCCTCCCGTCTCCCCCCTCCTTCACCCCCTCCCGTCTCCCCCCTCCTTCACCCCCTCCCGTCTCCCCCCTCCTTCACCCCCTCCCGTCTCCCCCCTCCTTCACCCCCTCCCGTCTCCCCCCTCCTTCCCCCTCCGTTTCCCCCCCTCCTTCACCCCCTCCCGTCTCCCCCCTCCTTCCCCCTCCCGTTTCCCCCCTCCTTCCCCCTCCCGTTTCCCCCCTCCTTCCCCCTCCGTCTCCCCCCTCCTTCCCCCTCCCGTCTCCCCCCTCCTTCACCCCCTCCCGTCTCCCCCCTCCTTCCCCCTCCCGTCTCCCCCCTCCTTCACCCCCTCCCGTCTCCCCCCTCCTTCCCCCTACCGTCTCCCCCCTCCTTCCCCCTCCCGTCTCCCCCCTCCTTCACCCCCTCCCGTCTCCCCCCTCCTTCCCCCTCCCGTCTCCCCCCTCCTTCACCCCCTCCCGTCTCCCCCCTCCTTCCCCCTACCATCTCCCCCCTCCTTCCCCCTCCCGTCTCCCCCCTCCTTCCCCCTCCCGTCTCCCCCCTCCTTCACCCCCTCCCGTCTCCCCCCTCCTTCCCCCTCCCGTCTCCCCCCTCCTTCCCCCTCCCGTCTCCCCCCTCCTTCACCCTCCCGTCTCCCCCCTCCTTCACCCCCTCCCGTCTCCCCCCTCCTTCCCCCTCCGTTTCACCCCCTCCTTCACCCCCTCCCGTCTCCCCCCTCCTTCCCCCTCCCGTTTCCCCCTCCTTCCCCCTCCGTCTCCCCCCTCCTTCCCCCTCCGTCTCCCCCCTCCTTCCCCCTCCCGTCTCCCCCCTCCTTCACCCCCTCCCGTCTCCCCCCTCCTTCACCCCCTCCCATCTCCCCCCCTCCTTCCCCCTCCTGTCTCCCCCCTCCTTCACCCCCTCCCGTCTCCCCCCTCCTTCACCCCCTCCCGTCTCCCCCCTCCTTCACCCCCTCCCGTCTCCCCCCTCCTTCACCCCCTCCCGTCTCCCCCCTCCTTCACCCCCTCCCGTCTCCCCCCTCCTTCCCCCTCCGTTTCCCCCCCTCCTTCACCCCCTCCCGTCTCCCCCCTCCTTCCCCCTCCCGTTTCCCCCCTCCTTCCCCCTCCCGTTTCCCCCCTCCTTCCCCCTCCGTCTCCCCCCTCCTTCCCCCTCCCGTCTCCCCCCTCCTTCACCCCCTCCCGTCTCCCCCCTCCTTCCCCCTCCCGTCTCCCCCCTCCTTCACCCCCTCCCGTCTCCCCCCTCCTTCCCCCTACCGTCTCCCCCCTCCTTCCCCCTCCCGTCTCCCCCCTCCTTCACCCCCTCCCGTCTCCCCCCTCCTTCCCCCTCCCGTCTCCCCCCTCCTTCACCCCCTCCCGTCTCCCCCCTCCTTCCCCCTACCATCTCCCCCCTCCTTCCCCCTCCCGTCTCCCCCCTCCTTCCCCCTCCCGTCTCCCCCCTCCTTCACCCCCTCCCGTCTCCCCCCTCCTTCCCCCTCCCGTCTCCCCCCTCCTTCCCCCTACCGTCTCCCCCCTCCTTCCCCCTCCCGTCTCCCCCCTCCTTCACCCCCTCCCGTCTCCCCCCTCCTTCACCCCCTCCCGTCTCCCCCCTCCTTCCCCCTCCCGTCTCCCCCCTCCTTCACCCCCTCCCGTCTCCCCCCTCCTTCCCCCTACCATCTCCCCCCTCCTTCCCCCTCCCGTCTCCCCCCTCCTTCACCCCCTCCCGTCTCCCCCCTCCTTCCCCCTCCCGTCTCCCCCCTCCTTCACCCCCTCCCGTCTCCCCCCTCCTTCCCCCTCCCGTCTCCCCCCTCCTTCACCCCCTCCCGTCTCCCCCCTCCTTCCCCCTACCATCTCCCCCCTCCTGTCTCCCCCCTCCTTCACCCCCTCCCGTCTCCCCCCTCCTTCCCCCTCCCGTCTCCCCCCTCCTTCCCCCTCCCGTCTCCCCCCTCCTTCTCCCCCTCCCGTCTCCCTCCCATCTCTCCCCCCCCCACCCCCCGTACCCTCCCATCTCCCCACTCCTTCCCCCTCCCTGCATCTCCCCCAGTTGGATCTGGTCTAACAGGTGGCTCTTAAAGGCATCCTTACAGGTCACCAGGTTCATGTTTAAAATACACATCTGGATTTAGAGCCAGGGGGGACAGGAATGCTCCCACCCACCTTCTGATCTATATTCAATCAATGTGGACCATTGCTATCAGTGGTCATCACTCAGACCCATCCAGAATATTGCTTTTCTATTCATCTTCAATCACTCACCTCAATCCGGTTGCCACGATCACAGTGTTCTCCCTGTTCATGTCTTGTCAGTGAGGTACCTATAGCTGTCTGCATCTCACAGGCTCAATGGCAATAAGATTCAGGCTCAATGTTTGATGACCCTCAGGCCTTGCCATTGAAGTAGGAATAATAGCCTGCATCCTTGGGGTTAGAATATAAAAGTAGGGAGGTCTTGCTGCAACTGTACAGGGCACTGGTGAGGCCGCAGCTGGAGTACTGTGTGCAGTTTTGGTCGCCACACTTGCACAAGGATATATTGTCCTTGGAGGGAGTGCAGAGGAGGTCCACTAGGCTGATACCGGAGATGAGGGGGGTTGAACTATAAAGAGAGACTGAATAGACTGGGTCTGTACTCCTTGGAGTTCAGAAGGATGAGGGGGAATCTTATAGAGACGTATAAGATAACGAACGGGATGGATAGGGTAGAGGTAGAGAGATTCTTCCCGCTTAGAAAGGACAGCAGGACTAGAGGGCACAGCCTCAAGATAAGGGGGTGGGGGTGCAGTATAGATCGGAGTTGAGAAGGAACTTGTTCAGTCAAAGGGTGGTGAATCTCTGGAATTCTCTGCCCGTTGAAGTGGTGGAGGCTGCCTCGCTAAACATATTTAAGTCGCGGTTAGATAGGTTTCTGATAGACAAGGGAATTCAGGGTTATGGGGAGAAAGTGGGAAAGTGGAACTGATCCACTTCAGATCAGCCATGATCTTATTGAATGGTGGGGCAGGCTCGAAGGGCGAGATGGCCTACTCCTGCTCCTATTTCTTATGTTCTTACCCTGGAAAGGCTACAAATGGAAACACCCATACTAGCAGCGCCATTTTCAATGCCCAGAATGCCAACTAATACCAGTTGGTCAGAATGCCAGCAATCTAAGAAGTCCAGTGAGCCAAAATATTCCTTGTTCATTCCCGTGCTGTGGAATGTCACTGGCCCAGCCCTTTTCCCATGTCTTTTGTCCATGTTGTACTGATCCATTCATCCCATTAGCTGTCGTAATTCCTGGTGTGAATCCCAGTTATCAGCACTCAGTGTTCATCAGTCTACTCAAACTGTGACGCTTGTTGGGTCTGTGCACCATTGTGTGGAAACTGGAGCATTTTATAGAGATTTTGTTTCAGATTATTTGGTGTTTATCGTCTGTATAAACACCTCAAACTGGGAGCGATCTCCCTCCATTGATTCAGGCTCCGAATTTCTTTGCAGCTGAAACTTTCACCAAGATTCCCCTGTCCAATTTGATCGCTGTCTTCCTACAGTGCAGTGAACTGAACATCCTTTCCTGCCCTTCCCACCTCCCCGTCAACACCACCCCACCCTCACTGTCCCCCAACCAACCATGACCTTATTTGTGAGTGGCCTGGAACAAAGTTGTATTTTAACACATCTTTTCCCTGGTGCCCATGAGCTTCACGGTGCCCTGTGATTTCTGATGGGTTATCCCATCCACAGAGAGGGTGGTCGGAGCTGAGCCAGGAGCCCAGTCCGTTTGGGTAGGGTTCTGTTCTCAAGACAGTGTGCTTTGCAAATCTAACAAACTGTAACCCATCCAGCATGTTGGCTGGCAAGCAAAACCTCCGGTGC
Organism: Carcharhinus amblyrhynchos; assembly: GCF_965287045.1. Classification (NCBI taxonomy): domain Eukaryota; kingdom Metazoa; phylum Chordata; class Chondrichthyes; order Carcharhiniformes; family Carcharhinidae; genus Carcharhinus; species Carcharhinus amblyrhynchos. Next base: position 91,786 of record NW_027650297.1, on the reverse strand, counting down.
TCAAAACTGAAAATCATTCGTAAATTGATGCGTTGCAGCATTCATTCATAGACACCTTTACAAATCTGTGACCTCTAGCCCTCAGAGGAACAAGGGCAGCAGGCGTGTGGGAACACCACCACCCACACATTGTCCCCCCAGTGTAACACCATCCTTACTTGATTGAAATTTTTGAGGTGGTGACTCGGCACGTCAGGCAGTGCAGTTGATGTAATTTACACAGACTTCAGTAAGGCTTTTGACAAAGTCACGCACAGGAGACTGATCGAGAAGCCAATTTGGCTTTGTGGCAAGATAATGTGGAGATGCTGGCCTTGGACTGCGGTAGACAGAGTAAGAAGTCTCACCACACCAGGTTAAAGTCCAACAGGTTTATTTGGTAGCGTAAGTCATCGAGTGCTATATCCTGTTCTCACGAGGGCATCTTTCAGCGCCTGGAGGTGTCTATTGCATCTGAGCAGATCCCGTGTATACGGAGGGCTTGGCCGTGGGGGATGGCTTCTTTAACATGTTTGGAGTGGAAACTGGACAAGCGAAGCATTGTGAGGTTTTTCGAGCGCTAGATCCTGTTTTTATGAGGGTGTACCAAATAAACTCGGTGTCGTGAGACTTCCTAATGGCAGGAGGCAGAGGGTGATGATCGAAGGTTGCTTTTGTAACTGGAAGTGGTGTTCCACAGGGATCTGCGTTGGGTCCCTTGCTGTTAGTGGTGTACGTTAATGATCTAGACGTGAGTGTGGTGGAGGCAGGAGGACTGGGTGGGACATGATCAGTAAGTATGCAGATACACAAAAATTGGTGTTGTGGTAAACGGTGCAGAGGAAAGCTTCAGATTATAGACAGACTGTTCAATGGATAGAAGCGTGGCAAATGGAATTTAGTGAGGTGATCCATTTTGGAAGGACTAACACAGTGTGTGAATAGACAGTGAACAGTCAGACACAAGGAAGTACAGAGGGACCTTGAGGAGCATATCCAACATTCCCGGAAGGCAGCAGGACAGGTCGATGAGGCAAATGGGAACGCTTGTCTTTCTTAGCCAAGGCACAGATTATAAGAGCAGGGAGGTTCAGATAGAGTTGTTGTTTGGCCACAGCTACAGGAACGTGTGCAGTTCTGGTCACTGTACAATATTGCTTGCACTGGAAAAGGTGCAGAGGAGATTTACCAGGATGGTTCCTGGGCTGAAGAATTTCAGAGAGGCTGGGGTTCTTGCCTTTAAGCTGAGAAAAGGTTGGTGTGTGGGGGAAGACACATCTGATTGAGGTGTACAAAAGCACGAGGGACACAGATAGGGAGAAGCTTCTTCCCTTTGAATGGTCAATAACTCGGGGGTTTAGATTTAAGGAAAAGGGCAAAAGAATTAGAGGATAAACTGAAGAGGGTGGTAGGAATCTGGAACTCACTGCCTGAAAGGGGGGGGTTAGAAGCAGGAACACTGACAACATTGAAGAAGCATTTACATTAGCACTTAATGCTGGGAAATGGAAGTAGAATAGAAAAGTGCTGAAGGGCCTCTTTTTGTGCTGTAATACTCTTGGCTCTTTCCTCGTGGTTTGAGGAGGGTCAGAGAAGTCATGTAATCCTTCACAGCTTCCATCTGGTTGACACCAGGTTTTGTTCTGAACTCTTCATTGAAACACAATTGATCCCTTGGTTTGCAGATAATGGGCAAATACAGTTGCACGGCAGGTGGCCCTTAGTATCTTGTAGATGCCACACTCAGCTGTTTGTTGTGTGCTGAATCTGTTTCATTCATTTAGCACTGTGGTTGTGCTGTACACCCTGAGAGTGTACTTAATGTGATGACAGATCTAAGTCTTCACAATGACCAAGCAGTAGTCATTCCTACCAATGCTGTTATTGACAGCGTGGTAGGTGGTACAGTGGTTAGCACTGCTGCAACACAGCACATGGACTGGGGTTTGATTCACAGCCTGTGTAGGGTGTGCACTTCCCATGATCCTGTGGGTTTCATTCCACTGGAAATCACTAGGGTAAATACATAAGGTTATGGGGATTGTGTCTGGTCAGACCCTATGGATGGCTGCATTAGCAACAGGTAGGTTGGCTTGGTTCCCTCACTGGCAGCATTCAGCCAGCAATGGCTCTTGCTGGTACAGAGTAAAGTTCCTTAGCTGTAGTACATTCTGTTGTAGTGCACCATCAAGATCTCCTCATTTGCTGCACACTCTTAGCATGTTTCTGATGTGCTACAAAAGGATAAGGAGCAGGAGGTGGCCATCTATTCTCTCAAGCTTGCACTGCCATTCAAGATCATAGTTGGTGGTTTTACCTCCACTTACTCATCTGTGATAACCCTTGGTTTTTTTTGTGTTCAAAAAGGACTGAGTGAGTGAGTGAGTGAGTGAGTGAGTGAGTGAGTGAGTGAGTGAGTGAGTGAGTGAGTGAGTGAGTGAGTGAGTGAGTGAGTGAGTGAGTGAGTGAGTGAGTGAGTGAGTGAGTGAGTGAGTGAGTGAGTGAGTGAGTGAGTGAGTGAGTGAGTGAGTGAGTGAGTGTGTGAGTGTGTGAGTGTGTGAGTGAGTGAGTGAGTGAGTGAGTGAGTGAGTGAGTGAGTGAGTGAGTGAGTGAGTGAGTGAGTGAGTGAGTGAGTGAGTGAGTGAGTGAGTGAGTGAGTGAGTGAGTGAGTGAGTGAGTGAGTGAGTGAGTGAGTGAGTGAGTGAGTGAGTGAGTGAGTGAGTGAGTGAGTGAGTGAGTGTGTGAGTGTGTGAGTGTGTGAGTGTGTGAGTGAGTGAGTGAGTGAGTGAGTGAGTGAGTGAGTGAGTGAGTGAGTGAGTGAGTGAGTGAGTGAGTGAGTGAGTGAGTGAGTGAGTGAGTGAGTGAGTGAGTGAGTGAGTGAGTTTTTTTTTTGCACACAACAAAGCACCAACTCGATACCTATGTACTGCATTGACAACAGTAAATAGCCTTGGTAACTCTCTGCCACTCAGTTACATGAAAATACACAACAGAAAAAAGAGCAGAATCCTTCAGCTGATCAGCAACTACACAATCCCAGCTCAAGTCAGAGCCCAACCATCAAACTGGCACTGAAAACTACCAACCTTGATCTGAGGTTTTGCCTTTGTCCTGCAGAAGCACACTGACTATCACTACCTCAAACCAGAAGCAATCATGCGCTCACCATGACACTGAACAACAAGTTGCTTTGCTTGAAATGCACATCGTGAGCTTATGACCTGAAAGATATCTACCTTGTTGTGGTCAGTGCAGCTGTGACTACACACTCCAGTAATGTTCATGGCAGCAGATCAGTGACCCACAACTGCCTCACTGCTGGAAATGGGGGCTAGTTCATCATTCCAAGTGCAGGAAAACATTCAAACTCTCTTCTGAGACATGTCTAAACAGAGAGACAAGGCCATCATTACAGCAATAGCCAGGAACATCAAATCACTATTACTACTTGCAGTGGATGTTAGAAATTTCATGCTCCATATTGTATCTGTGACCAGTTTACTGTCTCATTCACATGACTGGGGAACCATGAATTTGCCAAACCAAGCTCTTCACAACCTAAGGATGGAATACTATTGCAAGCATGTTGCTAAGCAACAATTTCCAGGGATACACTCCACATCAATGGAGTGAAGGAGACTTGAATCCTTACCAAGCAAGTGAGATCCAACCAATACAATAGGTCTTAATTACAGGAGCCAAAAACCATCTACACCTGAGTTAGATAGTGAAATTAATGTTCAAGCACAAGTTACCACTGCTGGGATTCTCAAAGAATTATCTTGCATTGATATAGCTTCTTCCCCATCCTTAGGGCATTTACAAGAATTGCATCACCCCAATAGCATTATTGCAGAGGCAAGTGTTTCACCACATCAAATTCCTACAAATTGGAATGAAATCAAATAAACGCACTGTGGTGATGCCAGTTGAGATGTATCAGCAAAGATCATTTGTGATTGCATCTTCCGCATGCAAGAGTTTAACCATCTCATCCAAGACGTTGCAGTTGTACAGTGAAAAAGCAATTCAATGTAATCTGTTCATATCCCGCAGCCCCCAACCGTCCAAGTTTCAACTTCTGACAAGCACTGCACCCAGCTGTGCACCCTCTATCCAGACGCTACTGTTGGAATGTTCCCCACCAGACTGGACGAGTGCAGCCAAAAAACAGTCGCTGCACTCGCTACCATCCAACACAAAGCAGGCAGCTTTATTGGCACCCTATCCATCAGCTTCAGAGTATTACAGCACAGAAAGAGACCCTTTGACTCATGTCTGCGCCAGCCCCTTGGTTTCCCCCTCAATTCTATTTCCCAGCACTTGGTCGATGACATTGACTGTTCATCCAAATGCTTCTTAAATGGAGATAAGACTCCTGCCTCTACCCATTCCACTGCACACCCCCTGAGCTTTTTCAAGTATCGAGTTCCAGTTCCCACTGCCATTTTCAGTTTTTCCTCAAATCCCTTCTATTCTCCTGGGCTTTGTGCAGCATGTCCAGTGCAATCTCAGGTTCCCTCAGTAATCCCACAACATACCCCCCCAGGCTTACAGGGAGTACATGCTGCATTGAGCACTCTGCAAGGCCCCCCCCCACCCCCAGATAGATTATTCAGGTTGCAAATCCTACTGCGAGGAATTGCTGGCACGGTGTAGCATAGCAGAGCGGGCAGCAATCTTTGGCCAGACAGAATTGTGGATGCAACAGAAAAGCACCAGCCGATGATCTTGGCAGATTGGCAAGGCAGATACCATATGCCCCTAAAAGGAGAACAATGAACCTTAAACATGGCTTGGGAATCAAGGCCACCACCGCTGGGTGAGGCGATGGCACAGTTACCCTGACCAAAACACACCACCTTCTACCCACTCCCTTCCCATCCCCCAGAATCGGCTCCGAGGACCCTCGGCCCCGAATCTCTAACGACGCTGCGACGCGAACGACGACTGAAGAGGCACGCTACAGAAGCGGTAGAACTGATTTGCGATTTTATTAGCCTGTGTGCGACTACATAAATGACTCACATTCAAGATATTCCATTACCGATAAAACCGCCAAGGAACACTCCCGTCGGGGGAAGGAGTCTCCCCCGTCGATACACTGACCAGAGTTAAAATAATCAAGTCACTTTTGCTCAAACTGTTGAAGAGTTCACTGCGTAACATGACAAGAAGCACAAACAGAAGCCTCACGCTAACAAGATCAGGTAAAAGCTCCTACACTGGTAATAATTTCACTATAACAAAACACCAGACATTAAGATTAAGCTAGAACATTGGTGCTTTCGACAGATCAATTATCATAATCGCGTGTCGCTGTAGTTAACGTCCGTAACAGACAAATTAACCGTTACGACCGTTTGGAGAGAGCGGACTCTGGCAAATCAGTTACGTTTGAAGACTAGTATTTTTGCCTTAAGAATACATCACACCTATAAGTTAATAAATCTGAGCTACTGTTTAAATACGTCACCAGCATGCACAATATTGGAGCATAATAATCATATTACACTTGATTAGACAGCATAATAGGCAAGTGCGTTTCTTTTTCTTTTATTAAAAAAACACAAACAAGCTGCTTGAAGACCAATTCCCATTATTTGTCTTTATGAAATCTGCCTCTGATTCAGCCTGACCTAAAAAAATTATCCCGTATTTCCAGTAACGTAGAGGAGGGGGAGGGCTAAAAGTAAAACTAGTCGTGATCCAAAACGGCACCGGTTAGAGACGGCAGGTCCCAAATATCCAATTGTTCGTGTGCCGATTGGTGAAGAAAAAAAAAAGTGCTTCAAACAAACAAACAAACAAACAAACAAAAAAAAAGTAATACATTTGCCAGTGGGTTTAAACTAGACCTCGAGGTCTGGTAGATCCGCAAATTTATTTTGACAATTTGCCCCTAAATGTGGGCACTAATTATGGATCGAAAGAATCTATTTGGAGGACCTGAGCCATGATTTATTTGTTTTGGGGGGGGAGCACGTTTAGATTTAAATTAATTTTAAATAAATTTTAAATAGGCAAACTGAAATTAAAGATATTTAATACTGTATTTTCGTTAATACTTCCGATTATTTTTATTTTTTTAAATTTCAGAACAAAACGGTGGAGGTTACTGAAACCACAAGAGCAATTTTTAATGTGCAGACCTCATCATTCAAGTTTTTGCATCAGTCTAGCTTTACGTTAAATGAAACAACTCCACTGATTTTAACTACAGAACAGTCCAAATGCCGGTGTGGCTCCCGTTCCGTAACAGCACAGCCAAGTCTGACTTTCCGCTAGTGGTGTTTTGGCAAATGTCGAGGATGTGTCAACAGGGCGCAGAGTGAAGGGAGGGAGTAACCTCAAGCTCTCCCGCCCCCACCCCACCCCGCGTGGAAAAAAAAAGACTGCGGTCGCAGCTGCAGCAGCCAGTTTCCCCCTCCCCCCCTTCCCGGGGCTTAATTGTTCCCTTCCCCGCCCTCGTCATCCTGCTGGTCGCTCGTCCAGAGCGTCAGGTTGTCGCGCAGCAGCTGCATGATGAGGGTCGAGTCCTTGTAGGAGTCCTCGTTCAGGGTGTCCAGTTCCGCGATGGCGTCGTCGAAGGCGGTCTTGGCCAGGTGGCAGGCCTGCTCGGGCGCGTTCTGGATCTCGTAGTAGAAGACCGAGTAGTTGAGGGCCAGGCCCAGCCGAATGGGGTGCGTGGGCTGCATGTGCTCCTTGCTGATCTCGTGGGCCTCGCCGTAGGCCTTCTCCGAGGACTCCACCACCGTGGCGCGCTTCTCGCCAGACGCTACCTCCGCGAGGTAGCGGTAATAGTCCCCCTTCATCTTCAGGTAGAAGACCTTGCTCTCGTACTGCGTGTCGCTGCAGTTTTTGATCAGGTAATTGTCTAAGAGGTTGAGCACATCTTGGCACACAGACTCTAGCTCCTTCTCGATCTTCTCTCTGTAGGCCCGCACCATCTCGATCTTCTTCTCGTTACCATCCGCGGAGGTCTTCTGCTCGATGCTGCTGATGACTCTCCAAGACGAGCGCCTGGCCCCCACCACGTTCTTGTAAGCGACAGACAGAAGGTTCCTTTCTTCGTTGGAAAGGGCTTCGTTCAGTTCTGTTACCTGAGGGAAGGCACAAAAACTGTATTAGCGAGGGGGGAAAATAAATACATAGCAGCACAATCAGAACAGATCGAAGCTAATCGGAAGAAAAAAAAACACAAGGGGGAGAGCGGAGGACGATTCTACCCGGCAAGTCACGATCAGGAATGCGCAGCTTGAAAGGCTAACAGATACAACTAACTTTAGAAAGGCAATTGCAGGAATAATTACGCGGCTTAAGATAGAGGACGTCAACGGGGCCAAAGGGATAACTCTTTCAAAGAAAAAAAGTCGGCCAAACTCAATGGGTCTCCTGTAATTCTAACAAGCCAGTCCCCCTCTAACCCGTTGAGTAAGCTGCTCTCACACACCACATCAGAGCGAGCAGAGGACGGAGAGGAAGTGCCCCTCGTGACCCCCAATTTTAGTAAGATGCACACGATCCTGTCCTGTTGTAAATCGGAGTAGAAAGAAAATTCTGCCTGTGTTTCACAGAAAAATAAATGAACACAGAGAAACAATCAGGGGTTCAAACAGAATGCCAATTAAACTCTCATCTTCAATGTTCACAGAGAAACACATCATTCGGTCAACCAGCTTATTCTCTTCCAGACTAGAGGCAATCCTAACCGCAGGTATTTAGAATCCTTTACCTCCTTTTCTTCAATCCCTTATCTCACACATTTCAGTCTGTCTACACTCCTTGTACATTCAACATCTTTTTCTCCTCACAGATGCTGCCAGACCTGCTGAGACTTGAGCACTCTCTCTTTTGACTCCGTATACATTCCGTTATCTTGCGTGCCTCACGAATTAAAACCATTTCTCCTGCTCCCTGTCTTGCATTTAATCTTAGATCGATGCCCCTTGGAAAAAAGTGCACCTTGTGGGCAAACGTTTAGAGAAAATCTCAAAAGATCTACTGCACCCTCTACCTCCCACGCATTTTCTTTTTAAACCCAAATCTGGTTTGTAAAGGGGAAACAAGTTTTGGACGGCAGCTCGGATTTCTCAACTGGAAAACAGGGGTGTCTAAATCCCCCAGTTACTCCATTCCAATCAGGCCAACTTTTGGGGTAAGGAATGCCCTACAGCAACAAGGGAAGATGCTTCTGCTCTGGATACCCGGTCTGGTGGTGGGACTGGCAATTAGTGCGTTGACTTGAATGCTTACAAGGAGGGCTGAACACAAGATATTGTGCAGTCCGGCTCATTAGTTATACAACCATGGAGCAACACTGAGAATCTCGTGGCAGGACATGCTGCGGAAAGCCCCTCCTCCAGCTCCAACATTCCAGATGCCATCTTTGAACGGCACCCGTTCACACTCTGCACTGTGACTCCACCACGTCTCCTGCCTGCCCTCACCAACTCCACGCCCACCCCAGTCAGTCTCACCCCTCCGTAGTGCCCAGCGTTGGTGTTGGTGTCTCAATGATGGTAGGAAGGAAGGAAGGCAGGCAAAAAACAGCATCTGCTGACCTCAAAGTCCAGGAAGTCGTACACATCACACACTTACAGTTGCAAAAGCGAACATTCTAAATCCTCTCTTTCGGGAGAGGGTTTGGGATCTCTCATCTGGGTTGCAGAGGAATTTGGAGTGAGACGGTAAAGATTTAGCAGTCGTGGTCCACGTAGATACCAATTATATCATGAGAACAAGGATAAAAGGTTCTGCTGAGGGAACACGAGCAGCTCGGGGCTAAATTAACACAGAACCAGAAAGGCAACAGGAACGCACGGTGGTTAGCACTGCTGCTTCACAGCTCCAGGGTCCTGGGTTCGATTCCCAGCACGGGTCACTGTGAGTGGAGTTTGCACATTCTCCTCGTGTCTGCATGGGTTTTCTCTGGGTACTCCGGTTTCCTCCCGCAGTCCAAAGACGTGCGGGTTGGGTTGATTGGCCGTGCTAAAGAAATTGCCCCTTAGTGTCCTGAGATGTGCAAGTTAGAGGGATTATGGGATATGGGGGTAGGGCTGGGTGGGATTGCGGTCAGTGCAGACTCGATGGGCTGAAGGACCTCTTTCTGCACTATAGGGTTCTATGATTCTAAGTGTGGGTTAGGTTGATTGGCCACACTAAGAAATTGCCCCCGAATATCCAGGGATGTGTAGGTTAGAGGGATTAATGGGTATAATATGTAGGGATATGGGGATAGGGCCTGGGTGGGATTGTGTTCAGTGCAGATGGGCCAAAGGGCCTCTTTCTGCACTATAGGGTTCTACAATCTATGTAATGATCTCTGGCTTAGTATCTGAACCACAAGCTAATTGGCACAGGATCGATAGATTCAAGAGCTAAGTATGTAGTTCGAAAGGTGGGTGTAGGAGAAATGAGTTTGAATTCATGGGACATTGGCACCAGTATGATTCAGGTGAAGATCGCCCCATCAGAAAAGTTCTCCTCTTCTCCAGTACTGGTGCCAGAGTCCTAGAGAATCCACAACTAGTGCTGTAGATAGGGCTTTAAACTAAGTAGACGGGGCAAGGGTTTAGTTGCATGGAAAAAAAGATGCAACTTAAAAACGTTATGATGAAGAAGATTTGTTACCAGAAATTAAAAGGAAGAGACGGAACAACTGAACAACATTTTGTAACTACTGGAGTAGGGAAATTGAAAATAGAACATAAAGGCTCTGTATGTCTGTCTGAATGCAGAAAGCATTTGGAATCAAATTAACAAATTAACACAAATAGATTCAAAGGAGTAGGATTTGGCCGTGATTACTGAGACGTGGTTACAAGGAGACCAGGTCTGGGAGATGAATATCTCAGGATACCCAGTCTCAGAAGGATAGACAGAAAAAGGAGGTGGTGTACCTTTGCTAGTGAAGGGAGGGATCAGGGCTGTATTGGGAAATGGTATACGCGCTAGAGATCGAGATGTGGAATCAGTCTGGGTAGAAATAGCAGAAGAAAGTCGACCCTGGGAGTAATTTGTAGGTCTCTGGTTGTTCCGCGATGGGGCACAGTATAAACTGGGAAGTACTGGGGGCTTGTAAGAAAGGTGCTGCAATCATCATGGGTGATTTTAATATGGAGTAATCAAATTAACAAAAGGTAGCTTCAAAAGGAGAGTTCACTGAATGTATTATCTCTTGGAGAATATACTGTGGAGCTTATCTAAACGGAGGGGGACTTTGGTGCAGAGGGATCTGGGTGTCCTTATGCATGAGCCACAGGAAATTGATGTTCAGGTACAGCAGGTAATAATGAAAGCAAATGGAATTTTAACATTAATAGCTAGAGGGAGACAGTATAAAAGGACTGTTGCTGCAACTCTCCAAGGCATTCGTGCAGCTGGGAGTACAAGTTTGGTTCCCTTACTTGAAGGGTGTTGTGGCAATACAGACTGGTCAGAGGAGGTTCACTAGATTGATTCCAGAGATGTGGGCCTTGCCTCGAAAGATTGAGCAGTTTAGGCCTATACTCTTGAATTTAGAAGACCTTGGAGATCTAATTGAGGTAGATGGTAAAAGATATTGACAGAGTAGACGTAGAATGAAGACTTCCTGCTTTAAGGCAATCAAAGTTTATAGTTTTACAATAAGGGGTAGCAGATTTAAAACCGAGATGAGAAACTCCTTTCGAAGGGTGGTGAATCTTTGGAATTCACTACCTCGGTGCAGTGCATGCTGGGACATTAATTTGTCGATCTCTTCAAATTAATGGGTTGAAGGGTCATGGAAACGGGCAGGGAAATGGAGTTAAGACCGAGACAAGATCAGCCAAGATCGTATCGAATGGTGGAGCAGGTTTGAGGGGTTGAATGGACTATTCCTGCTCCTGGCTCTTACGTTCGTTTGGAGGGAAAGATTCCAGTGGCTGCGTTCACAGGACAAGAACGTAAGAAATAGGAGCAGGAGTAGGCCGTCTAGCCCTTCGAGCCTGCCCCGCCATTCAATAAGATCGTGGCTGATCTGTCATGGCTCAGTTCCACGTTCCCGCCCTCTCCCCGTAACCCTTAATCCCCTCGCCTATCAAACACCTATCAACCCGCGTCTAAAATATATTTAAGAGGTTCGAGTGTGGTTCCCGACCTGTTGCCTTTAAACCACCACGGAGGACCGAGATTCCAGACTAATTTCCCACCATCTGGCTCCCATCAACCTTGCTTCCCCTGTTTGTCTCTACTCCACCCAGTCTGACTGTACAAGGCAGACATTCAGCCCGTTACCTGCACGTTTGTTGAAACAACTTTCCTACGATTCTATTAATTAACCCAATTTTCCTGCTCTTTTCACCCATCCCTCAAAGACTTTGAAAGACGTTTTGGAAAGATATTCAAAGAGCAGAGTCGGTCATTGAATCCGCTGCTTCCTCTTCAGGAAGTGTATTAAATATCAGAGGAATATTTTGCCTGAACTCGTTTGATTCTTTTAACAATCATCTTTAAACCGTGGCCTTTGATTCCCAACCCTCACGCTAACAGAAGCGGTTTCACTCTATAACCTCTCGTCCAAATCTTTTACAATGCTGAACATCTCTACCAAACCTTGTCGTAACCTTGTCTCCAGCAAGATCGGTACGAACATTTCCAGCTTTCGTGTAACTGGCCTCCCTCGAGACACTGGCCAGCAATTCTCCATTTAATCAGCCAAACAGTCTTGGCGAATGGTGAAGAGACTGGGAGGCAGGAAGCGAGCAGAAACTTGCAGTTTCAGGTCCCAAACACCATGGCAAATCTGAATAGCAAGCAACCCAAATGCAGGAAAATGCGATCAGAATGAAAATTGGATGATCTAAAAGCCCAATCCCAGGATTAAAACTGGACACAACCTACAATTTTCCAATTACAGAACGTACCCCTAGAGCCTGTGGATTAACAGTAAAGTCACTGCAGAAAAATTCCAAAACTAACCCATTGTAAAACATTCCATTACAATGGATCAACCTTTCAAACCACGGACTATTGGGCTACAGGCGCAAAAGTAGACCGTTCAGCCCCTCCAGCGTGCTGTCATTCAATAATATTGTGGTTGGTCTTTCAAGTTGCACATTTCCATCCACCCCGAAGATTCCTTTGTCAACAAGACTCTTAACTACCTCTGCCCAAAATATTCAGTGACCCCGCTTCTGAGGCAGACTGTTAGAGAGTCATACAGCCCTCAAAAAAAAAAATTCTCATCTGCCCTAAAAAGGGCACCTCTCAGCCAGAACTTCCCCAAAAACAAAAATAGGGAACATCATTTCCAAGTCCACTTTGTCAAAACCATTCAGGATCTTTTTCACTTCAATCAAGTCACCCCACTGTTCTAAACTGGAAACAAGCCCAACCTTTCCTTGTAAGACAGCACAATCACTCCAGGTAAACCTCCTCAGAACTGCCTCCAATGCATTTACAGGCTGCTTAAGACACCAAAACCCCACACAGTATTCGATGTGCGGTTTCACCAGTGCCCTGTATATCTCAGGTATAACAGCCTTACTCTGGGTCCAATTCCTCTCAAAAGGATAGCTTTTCATTGGCGTTCGTTATTACGCGCTGTATCTGCTTACAAATGTTTCGTAACGCGTGAAAGCGCCTCGATCCTTCAAGCTCAGTATTCATTCGCCAAATACTCTGCCTTTTAATTCTTCCTGCCAAAATGAACAACTTCACATTTTCCCATATTATGCACCATCTGCCAGATTTTTGCCCACACGCTATTTATATCCATTTGAAAATGCCAAGTTTCTTTTGCAACATACTTTACTACCTATCTTTGTAAATTTAGCTTCCACGCCTTCGCTCCCCTCATCCAAGTCATTAGTGTAAATTGTAAAAGTAGAGGGCCCAGCACAGACCCCTGTGGGACTCCAACGTCACACATCCTGCGCCAATCAGAAAAAAAAGACCCGTGAACGGATGCTGTGTCCTGCCAGCCAATCTTCAATCTGGGCTAATGTATGACAACTCCAACACCACGATCCACGAGTCCAAAGATGTGCGGGTTAGGTTGATTGGCCATGCTAAGAAATTGCCCCTTAGTGTCCAGGGTAGCAGAGGTTAGTGAGTATAATACGTAGGGATATGGGGGTAGGGCCTGGGTGGGATTGTGTTCGGTGCAGACTCGATGGGCCGAAGGGCCTCTTTCTGCACTGCGGGGTTCTATGATCTATGACCGTAAGCTTTGACTTTCCACAATAACCTCTGATGTAGCACCTTATCGAACGCTTTCTGGAAATCCAAGTACAGTACATCTACTGGCTCCCCTCTATCAAAAGCGCACAATTCTAAGAACCCTAATAAATAGGGAAAACCCTGTTCAACCTTTCATAAAACCATATTGACACTTGCCAATTATTTCACACAAGTGCCCAGCAAAATCACTTCAATGATCGATTGTAACTCCTGCCCCGTGACAGCTATCAGACTAACCACCGACAGTTTCCCGCCGCTCTCCCTCCTTTGATGGGAGTTACATTTACTACTTTCCGATCTGACGGAACCTTTCCAGAGATCTAGCAAACTTTGGAAAATTAACACCAACACATCTACAACCTCATTCCCCACCTCTTACGCGGATGAAGTTCACCAAGACCAAAAGGACTCGTCAGGCCACAACTCCGTCCATTTGCTCAGTACTGTTTCCCCAGCGACTGCAAGTTCACCAAGTTCCCCTCTCCCTTCCACCCTAATTTAGACATCACTGGAATGGGTTTTGTAGCCTCAAACAAAATCTGTTCATTGCAGCCACCATTTCCTTCTTATCTACTACTAACTCGTTATTCTCTAGAGTAAGACAAACGTTTACTTTACTTGATCTTTTCCTTTTTAAATATCTTTCTAGCGAGCTCCCTCTCGGTTCCTTTCTCCCGATTGATTTTTTTTGTATTCACTCGCTACTTTTCTTTATATTCTGACCAATCTGATCTGCCACTCACCCCAGCATATTTATAGGCTCGAGCTTAATGCTTTGCTCAAATTCTTCCGTTAACCACAGATGGTGGGTCCTCACTTTAGAATTATTCTCCACAGCAGGAATACACTTAGAGAATTCTAAAATATGCCCTTAAAAAGTGTCTGCCAGTGCTTCTCTGCAGATCTATCCGCCTGGGTGTCCCGGTTCACTTCACCTTTTATGCTCATGTAGTTGCCCTCGTTAAAATACGAGACTGGAATTCTCCAGCTCTTCCGCTCACAGCTCCAGCATCACTACCAGCGAGAATGGACAATTTGCCCCAAAGCCAAATCTCCGTTCGTCGCAGCAGGACCGGAGAGCTGCACTCTCGTGGCAGTCCAACAGGATACAGAATAAGGAGTTTCAGTATTGACCTTCAAGTCCTGGTTAAAGTTCACTCACGATCGCTGCATCTGGTGCAAAACAGTGCGGCCTCCTTCAAAAGTACATCAGAGGTGAAGAACAAACACAAAGAGGGGAAATCCTAAGCCAGTAACTTGCCCAAATCTCAACTATCCACAGTTCCCTAACCTGTCTGCACCAGAACCTTGTGGGCATAAATCAGCTTAGGAGTCATAACATACCTAAGAAATAGGATCAGGAGTAGGCCATCTAGCCTGCCCCACCATTCAATAAGATCATGGCTGATCTGAAGTGGATCAGTTCGATTTTCCCACTTTCTCCCCATAACCCTTAATTCTCTTGTCTATCAGAAACCTATCTAACCGTGACTTAAATATATTCAGCGAGGCAGCCTCCACCACTTCAACGGGCAGAGAATTCCAGAGATTCACCACCCTTTGAGTGAACAAGTTCCTCCTCAACTCCGTTCTAAACTGCCCCCCCCCACCCTTATCTTGAGGCTGTGCCCTCTAGTCCTGTTATCCTTTCTAAGCAGGAAGAATCTCTCTACCTCAACCCTATCCATACCTTTCATTATCTTATACGTCTCTATAAGATCCCTCCTCATCCTAAACTCCAATGAGTACAGACCCCAGTCTGTTAAATCTCTCTTCATAGTCCAACCTCCTCATCTCCGGTATCAGCCTAGTGAACCACCTCTGCACTCCCTCCAAGGCCAATATATCGTTCCGCAAGTGCGGTGACCAAAACTGCACACAGTACTCCAGCTGCAGCCTCACCAGTGCCCTGTACAGTTGCAGCAAGACCTCCCTGCTTTTATATTCTATCCCCCTCGCTATAAAGGCCAACATTCCATTCGCCTTCTTGGGGGAGTCACCTACACCCCCACCTGGAACCCCATCGTGACCCATCTGATGAATGCGGCAATCACCTCAAAAAAAAAGAATATCTTGCTTCCAACAACAACGCAGCAAAGGACCAACCAGAGCGGACAACGGCTCTTTCCTACATTAGAAAGGTAACTCCACTTCAACACGTGGGCTGTGAGGCACTTGTAGATATCCTGAACCCGTGAAATGTGCTGTATGGTTTCCAGTTCTCTCTTTTTCATTCAAGTTCGTACAATCTCAAGCTACGATTACTTCCTGCGCACTCAGTCTGAACTGATTTGTTGACAGCCGATTGGCCTTCTCAACTAACGTTGCAAACAAACTTTAAAAAGTGGATTGAACCCGGGTGTCCTGCTGAAATCAGCTCCATGATAAAATGCCCCAGGATGGGCAAACACGTTACAACTGTTATACACGACAGCGCCGATTACTGTAGTGTGTTTTACTGCTCAGTGCGTCAAATACACATCTACAGATGTTCAGAGGAATGAGTGTGGCCGTTACAAGTTCGGATTATCTGATCGTTTCGACGTTGCTGTTTGTGGGAGCTTGCTACGTACAAATGGGCCACCACATCACAGCACTGAGTCCACTTCACTAGAATATCATTGGCTGTAAAGTATTTTGGGATGTCTGGGTACCAGATAAACATCCGAGTCTTTAATACTAAACACCACAGACTTACATCAATACTGTAAAAAAGTTACTGTGAAAGTTCCCTTGTCATCACAGCCCTGACTCTATGGATGAGGGGGAATTTTAACCACAAGGTTAGCTTGGAGAAGCTGGGAGTGTTCAACTCGGAGCAAAAGGAGTTTGAGGGGACATTTAGAGGATGATGCACCTAATCAGCACATCTTTTTGACTGTGGGACAAAACCAGAACGGCTGGAGGAAACCCACGCAGACATGGGGAGAATGTGCAGTTTCCACAGATAGTGACCCAAACTGGAAATCGAACCCAGCTCCCTGGTGCCGTGAAGCAGCAGTGCTAACCACTGTGCCAGCCACGTACATACAAGTTGCTTCCCTGCCTGAGAAGTCTCGAACTCAGGAGTAGGGGCATCGCTTCAGAGAAAGGCATTGGCTATTCACAATGGAGACGAGGAGAAATTTCTTCACTGGCCAATGTGAATTTTCAGAATTCTTTACGCAAGGGTGCTGCGAACACAGCCATCGGATGTAGTCGAGAAAAATTTGATACATTCTTGGAATCTAAGAATATGAGGAACGACTGGAGCTCATCGATCAGCCGTGATCTATTCAGCATTGACGTACGCTGCAGGAACTGAACAATCTAAACCCATTTCGCTCTTGTATACTTCATTACTGGCTGATAACGCAGAAGACTAAGGAAATTTGGCACGTTAGCAACAACTCTCACCAATTTTTACAAATTCACCACAGAAAACATTCTTTCTGGTTGTATCACAGCTTGGTATGGGCTCCTGCTCTGTCCAAGACCGCAAGAAACTACAAAGGGTCATGAACAAAGCCCGATCCATCACGCAAACCAGCCTCCCATCCGTTGGCTCTGTCTACACTTCCCACTGCCTCGGAAAAGCAACCAGCATAATTAGTGTCCAGGGTGCAGAGCGTCCTTCATTTCCACCTACTTCTGTTAGGAAAAAGATGTAAAAGTCTGATGTCACGTACCAACCGACTCAAGAACAGCTTCTTCCCTGCTGGCAGACTTGAGAATGGACCTACCTCGCACTAATTCTCCACCCCCTAGGTATGACTGCAACACTACGTTCTGTAGTCTCTTCTTTCCTTCTCCATGAACAGTATGCTTTGCCTGAATAGCACAACTACTGTATACTAATACATGTGACAATAAAGCATATCAAAAAATCTTGTCCAATAAATCAGATACTAATCGCTCATGATAAATAGAAATAATTGAATGCCTGATGTAAACAGATCTTTGAAGATGGCAGGTAGGACATTGAGAGGTTGGGAAAACACAAGATTTTGAGCTTCATAAAATTGAGGTATGAATACAAAACAGGGAAGTAACGCTGGGCATCTGGTTAGGTTACAACTTGGATATTGCACCCAGTTCCAATCACGCTTTAGAGAGGATGTGAGAGTCCTTTGGAGTATAGAGGGATTTTTTTTTTGAAATCAGAATGGCTTAAGGGATGAGGGGGAATTTTAACCACAAGGTTAGCTTGGAGAAATTGGGATTGTTTAATTTGGAGCAAAGGAGTTTGAGGGGAGATTTGGTGGTGGTGTACAGGAAGATGACAGGTTGAGACAAAGGAGTGGGAAGGAGAAATTCCAGAATTCAAATTTAGCCATCCACTGTGGTGAGATTGGAACACAAGCTCCAGTTTGGGGGTTGGCCAGTTGAGTGACCTATGTTACTAGGCCAAATGAGGACCCCAATGACTTGGAGCTCACCATATACAAGGGTGCGAAAGAGGAATGATAAATGGTTTCCAGCAGCAAGTTGCATGGATACTGCAGAGTTATGGGGATAAAGTAGGGGAATGGGACAAATTGGATTCCTGCAGAGAACAAGCAGGGGCTTAATGGGCTGAATGGCCTCCTCCTATGCCACAAAGGCCTCCAGTGAGTTTGGCGATTTCAATACTCATTGGTGCATACAGTGCAAGAGACCAATAGTGTTGGCACAGTGACCCCTGCACCTAGTCAGCAATGGGCAGTAATCGTGTACTTATGACAAGAATTTGTATTTATCCATCTCTAAGATAATAAATCTTCCCAAGGCACTTCACAGGAGCAATATCAAACAATAGAGGCTACACGACAAGACATGAGGTGTGGCTGAGAGGGTGGGGGGGTCTTCAAATGAGAAGTGGACCACTGGAGAGAATATTCCAGAGCTTAGAGGCCTGGCAGCTAAAGACAGAATTCCTACAGTGCACGAGGCCATTCGGTCCATCACGCCTGCAACTGACAACAGTCCCACCCAAACCCTATCCCTGTAACCGTATATATTTAGCCTGCTAATCCCCCATCACAAGGCCAATCAACCCAACCCGTACATCTTTGGAGTGTGGGAGAAAACCAGAGCACCCAGAAGAAACCCACGCAGATGGGAAAAACGTGCAAATGGACAAATCGCCCCCAAGGCTGGAATCAAACCTCGGTCCCTGGCGCTGAGACAGCAGTGCCAACCGCTGCCTGGCTAACTCCATATTAATAATGGAGCAATCGCAATCGAGGCCCAAAAGGCCAACACTGGAGAAGTGCAGATATCTCAGGGTTTGTAAATTTGGCCACGTTCCCTTACGACTCTCACCGACTTCGACAGATGCACCACGTTCTTTCTGGTCGTATCACAGTCTGTTACGGCTCCTGCTCTGCCCAAGGCTGCTCGGAACTACAGAGGGAATGAAACCCAGTCCATTACGCAAACCAGACTCCCATCCGTCTGTCTACACTTCCTGCTCCCTCGGACAAGTAGCCAGCGTAATCAAGGGCCCCGCGCACCCCCGGACGTTTCCTCTTCCGTCCTTTCCCGTTGGGAAAAAGGGGCATTGAGGCCACGTACCAACCAACTCCAGAACAGCTTCTTTCCTGCTGCCAAGTTAATCTTTCTCAACACTCTAGCTATGACTGCAACACTACATTCTGCGCACTCTCCCTTCCTTCTCTATGAATGGTATGTACTGTCTGTATAGCATGCAGGAAACCAGACTTTTCACCAGTACATGTAACAATAATAAAAAGAAGAAGGGGGAAAAGGAGGTGGTAGAAGGATTTAAAAACCAAAAATGAGACACCAGTCCTGGATCAGGAATCAACGTAGGCCAGCAATAAACAGGGGGATAGGTGGACAGGGAAGCTGGTGCAGGCTGTGATACAGGCGGTAGAGTTTTGGGTGACCTCATTACAACAGCCCAGCCAAACTCAACCACTTAACACAGATCAACCAAACACAGCCAGCATCACCAGAAACCTGGCATCTTTTCTTCCTGACACAGAGGACTGCGTGTCAGGGTTCATGACACGCCTTAGAGCTTCAACACAGTCAGGGATCTGGCCATTAGCAAGCTCGCCAATGCAGGACATGACGACTGCGGCTTCAAGACAAAATATCTCGTGGCCTCCTTGACTTGCTATCAGCTGCGCTATTCTGGTTTGCTTCAAACCACACACAGACGTTTCAACAGGAACAGAGACTGCTGCTTCCGTTCTTTCTCTTGCTGTGCAGCGGATTTCTTTGGTGTCACGACTGCATCAAAGGCTTGAAAAAAAATCAGAGCAAGTCGATGAAAAAGACTTTCATTCGTATCGCACCTTTTACAACCTCACCGTTGCAAAATGCTTTATTGTTGCTAAATTGCGGTTAGAGGTTAGAAGTGCAGAGTGCCAACAAAATGGAACATTTACATTGACAGGGCAAGCAGCAGGGTTACCAAAGCAACACAGGCTTGTGAATTTGTCAAATTTGAATTAGGCACTTAAGATACCAAGAACCTATTAAATTTGAATCTGATGGTTTCGACAACCTAGGACCGATCCCATTGTGGGAAATATTGACATGGCATCTTGGTACAAAAGAAGAGGGCAAATGGGTCAAAGGGCAGAGGTTTGCCATCTGCCCCAAGTCGAAGCCTCATCTAGACAGCAAAGGAGGAAGAATCAGGAGGGCCCAGAATATTCCTGAAGACAAAAACCTGGTTGTAATTCAGAGCGACAAACTATATTTTTTTGTTAGCAAGTAGGAATTGTAATTATCTAAACAGCATTCTATTAGAATTGCGCTTTATTCGGTTTAATAGTTTAGTTAACCTGTTCACAGTTAGGTAAATAAATTGCAACTGGTTGGTTTTCGTGTGCGTCAGGGAGTTACTTTAATTTAACCACTAAAAATTGCTGAAAAGCAGATCATCCCACTTCACACGCACTTTTACACATTATAGGGCGAGGTACTCCTCGGTGGTTAGGTGTTCATTCTCAGGATGGGGGGGATCAATTCTGCTTTATAACACTTAAAGATCTTGGTGACAATGCAGTCACTGTGGTTCTGCAAGAAATCCGCAGCCAATTTACAGACAGCAAGCTCCAGGAAACAGCAATACAATAATGACTAGTTAAGGCTCTTTTTTCTTTTAAAAAAAAGTATAAACACAGGCCAGGACTGCAGGGATAATGCTGTTGTCTTTTGGAGAGCATTATGGTATCTTTTACATCCACCTGAATGGGGTGAGGGTGGGGAGAGAAAGCCCTAACCTCTCAGCTAAAAAGGCAGAACCTCCAACCGTGCAGCACTCCAACAGGCTTCCGCTCACGCGACAGAGCGCGTTTGTCCGTGGTGGTGTACAAAACCCACAGCCTTCTGACTCGAGTGTGCGACCACCTGAGCCACGACCGCATTTGGTGAAAAAAATCGGTGACAAAATGGGTGACTGCCTCAAAGGAACGAGCCGGCGGCTCAAGAGGTTCCAAGAGAATCGGCAATAACCGAACCACCCGAAGCATCTCAGCCAGGCCCAGTTGTGACCTCATTACAAACTCTCGGTCAATCCCTTCGCGCTTGGCGCAATGGCAAGTGACGAGATGTTAGAGGAAGTGGGATAATTGCAATAGGCAAACATTTTAAACGTGTACATTCTGTTCTTATTCATATCTTAGTCATAGATCCGAAAGATACAGAATGAGGCCACTGAGTCATCAGGCCCCTGTTGGCACCTCAGACAATCCCAATCCTCCTGCTCTCTCCCTGCAGTCCTGATCTCCTCTACTTCTTTTGCTTCGGAACCTATCCGATTTCCTTTCAGAATCCTTTACTGTCTCCACTTGCACCATTTCCCAAGCCATTAAAACTTGCAGCATTAAAAAAAAAACCTTATTCCTCACATTTCCCCTGCATCTCTAGCCCACAATCCGAAACCGGTGTTTCCTCATTCTTGAGCCAACAAGGGAGCAATTTTCATTCCTCCACCTTTTCCAAGCCTGTCATAACCTTCTTCACTTGTATCTAATCTCTCCTCAATCTCCTTCGTTCCAAGGAGAACAACACCAGCTTCTGCAACCTAACCCTGCCACCGCAACCCCCTGGAGACGAGCTGGTAAATCTCCCTCCGCACACCCTCACATCCTTCCCAAAAGCGTGAACCCAGATGCAATACAGAAGTCACGGCTGAAACAAAACTTAAGGTTCGGTTTCTCCTGAATATTGCCTGCTTTTGTAGTCCATATTTATTTTGAGGAGGTTACGGTAGCACAGTGGGTTAGCACGGCTGCTTCACAGCTCCAGGGACCTGGGTTCGATTCCCAGCTTGGGTCACTGTCTGTGTGGAGTTTGCACATTCTCCTCGTGTCTGTGTGGGTTTCTTCCGGGTGCTCCGGTTTCCTCCCACAGTCCAAAGATGTGCGGGTTAGGTTGATTGGCCGTGCTAAAATTGCCCCTTAGTGTCCTGAGGTGCGTAGGTTAGAGGGATTAGCAGGTAAAATATGTAGGGGTATGGGGGTAGGGCCTCTGTCGGGTTCAATATGCTCCTCTGGGGAACTTGCACAAATCAAAGAAGATGGCAAAAGCAAAATACTGTGGATACTGGATTCGGAGAAACAAACAGAGAATCTCAGCAGGTCAGACAGCATCTGTGGGGAGAGATGAGAGTCTGGATGATTCTTCAGAGCTGAAGAATCAACGTTGGCTCCATTCTCTCCTCACAGATGCTGTCTGACGGGTTGTTTTCTGTTGTGTGATGGAAGTTTAAGAGCAATTAGGAATGGGCAATAAATGCTCGTCTCGCCAGCTACAATCTTATCCCTGGGAAGAATGAAAACCATGTGGAATACAGAATGGAAATGTGACAACAACCTCCATTCTATTATGAAGCTCCTTATTATTAAGCAAAGCCCCTTCAGAGTCACCTCAATCCTGCCCCAAATAAAAACGTCAATTAATTGTTATAAAAATAAAGATATTTATTCAAAAGCAACGTTAGTAAAATGCTGCAATCTGAACTAGGAACAGTGGAGGACACCACAAAAATTTGTCTATTAGGAGAGAAACAGAGTTAATGTCCCAAGTCCTCTAACTCTTTGTTAGGAGAAAAAAGGTGCCATGTGCCCGAATTTCAAAATCACTATTACTACCCTGGCTTAAAAGTCAATCTTTTGCTTTGTCTAAGTTAGACACTGTGGAAAGTAACTGGGTAAGAGTCGAGCCAGGGGTAAACTAACTGCTGCAGTACATGAAATAGACAGTAGAAGGAACTCCACCTATGTGGTTCACTACAATGATAGAGGCTTCCCTCTTAGCTGGTAATTCATAGAATCGTAGAACACTGTAGTGCAGAAAGAGGCCCTTCGGCCCATCGAGTCTGCACCAAGCACAATCCCACCCACGTCCAACATATTTCACCCACTAATCCTTCTAAACTACACATCTCAGGACACTAAGAGGCAATTTCTTAGCACGGCCAATCAATCTAACCCGCACATCTTTGGACTGCGGGAGGAAACCGGAGCACCCGGAGGAAACCCACGCAGACACGAAGAGAATGTGCAAACTCCACACAGTGACCCGAGCTGGGAATCGAACCCAGGTCCTTGGAGCTGTGAAGCAGCAGTGCAAACCACTGTGCTACCGTGCCGCCCTGCTTACAGTCAGAATCAGAGAGTCCCTACAGTGCGGAAGGAGGCCATTCAGTCCATTGAGCCTATACCAACAATCCCATGAAGGCACTATCCCTGTGACCCCACATATCTTCCCTGCTAGGCCCCCCTGACACTGAGGGCAATTTAGCATGGCCAAGACACGTTGAGAAAACTGGGGCACCTGGAGGAAACCCATGCAGACACAGGGAGAACGTGCAGACTCCACAAGCAAGGAATTGAACCCAGGTCCCTGATGCTTAGAGACAGCAGTGTTAACCACTGTGCTGCCATACCCTCAAAGCAAAAAAAAACACCATAGATGATCCTAACATCAACCCCAAATTGGAAGAAGGTACAGACGCTACAATTTTGCCTCGGTATCCTAGGGTAGGATGGAAATAAAGGCTAGGGACAGGAATTAGAACACAAGAACTCGGAACAGGAGAATGCAATTCTGCTATTTAATAAGATCATGGCTCACCTCAGTGCCACTTTCCTGCCTGTTCGCCATAACCCTTCAACTGGTTAAAGATCTCCCCTCAGATTTACACTCTGTTCCAACAGCTGCCACACCCTGAGGAAGCGAGTTCCACAGATACAAGACCCTTTGACATAACTCATTCCTCCCCATTTCTGTTTTCAACCTGCTGCCAGAAAACTGCATCAAGGTTCACATCCCTGGCAGTTACCCTGGCGAGCAAAAAGGCCCGATGTAGAGATGCCAGCGTTGGACTGGGGTGAACACAGTCACAAGTCTGACAACACCAGGTTAAAAGTTTACCATCAAATAAATTGGTTGGACTTAAAGCTGGTGTCGTCAGACTTCTTACTGAAGCAAAAGGCCCAGCAGGGGCAAGGTTGGACTTGGCCGCGAGGCTCCTACAGTGCAACAGTCAACGCCACTTGCTGTCACAGACATTGGCAAGGTCCAGAAGGGTGTACAGTCCTGTGATAAAATAACCAAGCGGACCGTAGCACATTAAAAGACACTTAACACCAGGCCCAGGTAACATTCGACTTTCGTGTCCTCATGGAATGAAAGATGCCAACAATATTTCCTCAATCTCAGTGCAGCAAGTATGTTTTATTCTAGAAAGCAGTGAAACTACTAATCATTAAATCCTCATTCAAATTTTTATCTCCGTTAGTGCAATGTACAGTTTCTGCTCTCTCCTCCTCTCTGCAGTCGCTCGAACTTTGTTTTGAACACAAGCCTCATTTCTTCCACTACCTCCCCACAAGCCCAATCCCCCGCACACCTTTGAGTTTGCTTTTTGCATTCAGCCTGCTCATTACAGCAGGCAGGATATTCCAAATTACTGCACACTTACCCATCTTTGATGGAACATTGACATATGGTTGGGCTGTGGGATAATCTGGACTTGAAGGGTCTACCCAAAGGACAGACAGGTTTAGGATGAGACAAAAAGTGGCAAGTTTTGATGAGCGCTGATGACACGAAGACAAGTGGAAAAGCAAATTGCGCGGAGGGTGTGGAAAGTCTGCAGAGGGATCTGGATAGGCTGAGCGAGTGGGCGAGGACCTGGCAGATGGAGTATAATGTTAGCAAGTGTGAGGTTATCCACTTTGGCAGAAATAATAGTAGGAGGGATTACTATGTAAAGGGTGAAAAGCTGCAGCATGCTACGGTGCAGAGGGACCTGGGGGTCCTTGTGCATGAGTTGCAAAAACCCAGTCTGCAGGTGATCAAGAAGGCGAATGGAATGTTGGCCTTCATAGCGAGGGGGATTGAATATAAAAGCAGGGAGGTCTTGCTGCAACTGTACAAGGTACTGTTGAGGCTGCAGCTGGGGTACTGTGTGCAGTTTTGGTCGCCACACTTGCGCAAGGATATAATGGCCTTGGAGGGAGTGCAGAGGAGGTTCACTAGGCTTTTACCGGAGATGAGGGGGTTAGTCTATGAAGAGAGACTAAATAGACTGGGTCTGTACTCGGAGTTTAGAAGGATGAGGGGGGAAATCTTATAGAGACGTATAAGGTAATGAAGGGGAAGGATAGGGTAGAGGTAGAGAGATTCTTCCCGCTTAGAAAGGACAGCAGGACTAGGGGGCACAGCCTCAAGTTAAACAGGGACAGTTTAGATCAGAGTTGAGGAGGAACTTCTTCACTCAAAGGGTAGTGAATCTCTGGAATTCTCTGCCCGTTGAAGTGGTGGAGGCTACCTCGCTGAATGTATTTAAGTCACCGGTAGATAGGTTTTTGATAGACAAGGAAATTAAGGGTTATGGGGAGAAAGCGGGAAAGTGGAATGATTCACTTCAGATCAGCCATGATCTTATTGAACGGCGGGGCAGGCTCGAAGGGCTAGATGGCCTACTCCTGCTCCTATTTCTTATGTTCTAAGTTTGGGTCAGATATCAATACTGCAGAAAGAGGTTTTAGAAACATAGAGATGAAACTAGGAAGGACATTTGGAAGGCGGAGGGCAAGAAACACAGTTGCAACTTAAATAGATGAAAACTCAATAAATACATACTTAGAGCAAAAGGACATCCAATGAAACAAGATCTACAGACCAAGTTCTAGGTCCCGTGATGTGGCTGAAAAGTGTCACATGTCAGGAGTGGGGTGTTCTCCCTGGGAGCACAGGCAGGGTACACGTATGAAGTAACTGCTAAAACACGTGAATAAACTTGTCTGTTGAAGTCCTTGTCGTCAGTGTCTTGGGAACCCAATGCATTTACAATTCTGAAAAAAAGGGAGCCAACGAGTGGAGGAGGAATATACATGGGGAATGTTCTTTCCATCTGATGTGGGCATAGTTAAGAAATACGTACCACTGGGCGGTATAAAAAGAGAGAAGGGAAATACAAAGGAGCTCAGTAACTTTACAAGTTAGTCATCAGATCCCAAGGAGATATCTCGGAGAACGAGGGGAGGGAACAGTAGAAGCTGCTACCGTCATTTCCCAATCCTCCGGTTACAGGCATTGTGCCAATTCCTAATATCATCTCGTCCTTATTTTGCGTTTTTCAAAAACAGTACACTGAGAGGCAGCAGTGCTGACCGCTGTCACCATACCACCTATGGGTTCATGCGCGCACAGTCCGTAGATTCCCTCCAATGCAGGAGGTGGCCATTCACCCCATCAAATCTGCACTGACTCTCCAGCATAGCACCCCACCCAGACACGTCACTTCCTTCACTCGCTCTCCCCACCCTATCCCCATAACCTGGTGCATGCAGGATACTCTAGACTAGAGTGAATCCTATGAAATAAGACACTACGTAATTCTAATTTAAAGCTAACGTTTATTTACCAGTGTAAGAAATAAGCTTACATTAACACTGCAATGAAGTTACTGTGAAAATCTCCTCCCTCGCCACACTCCGGTGCCTGTTTGAGTACACGAGAGAGTTTCGCATGGCCGGCGCACTTAACCAGCACGTCTTTCAGACTGCGGGAGGAGACTGGAGCACCCAGAGGAAATCCGTGAGACACAGGGAGAACGGGCAAACTAGTGACCCCAGTTGGGAATCTAACCTGCGTCCCTGGCAGGTTAGACTGTGCAAGGAAGCCCACACACAGACATGGTTGTACCTGCAACCTCCACACACAGCCACCCAAGGCCTGAATCAAACCCAGAGGGCATGGGGAGAATGTGCACACTCCACAAAGACTGGAATTGAACCAGGATCCTTGACGCTGAGGCAGCAATGTTATCCACGCTGCCCTCGAAGCACTAATCTATAGGCCGAGAAATTGGAAAGTGTAATTTGGATTGCTCTTGTTAAACCAGCACCAACAGGCTGGGCCAAATGGCCACCTTCCGTACAACTAATTTCCTGTTTCGTAGATCAACTGAGCAATGGGGTGTCACTGGTTGCACTGAATTCCTGCTTTTTAAACTCATTTTCACATCGAAAGGGAAAAAGACACAAATGAAGTTAAACGGCTGCCACTTGTCAATCCAGAATCTGGCTGGACTTTGCCATCTCCGTAGCAGACTGAGGGGTTACAGACTCCCTGTGGGTAACAGGGGAGTCACTGCAACAAGCTTATCACCCTCCACCTTCACTCGGCACAATGCTGGGGAGGGGGAGAGTACAAGAGCTCCGAATTTGAGCCCCATTGGCGAGGAGTGATTAGAAGTGAAAACATCAGATGGAAATTCTCCAAATGCACATTTATAAACACTGCAAATTTCACTAAGTTACAGGTGTGATTTTCAAAACAGCAGAAGCTCGCGTTGCTGCCTCAGTGCCAGGGACGCAGGTTAGATTCCCAGCGGGGGTCACTAGTTTGCACGTTCTCCCTGCGTCACACGGATTTCCTCTGGGTGCTCCAGTCTCCTCCCACAGTCTGAAAGAAGTGCACCAGCCGTGCTAAACTCTCGAGTGCACCCAAACAGGCACCGGAGTGTGGCGAGGAGGAGATTTTCACAGTAACTTCATTGCAGTGTTCATGTAAGCTTACTTCTGACACTAATAAATAAACGTTAACTTTAAATTAGAATTACATAATGCCTTGATTTCAAAAGGATTCACTCAATTCCCCATTCGCAATGTAGCACACTGTTTTTATATAGTCTCGGGGGGGTATACCACTATAGGGCACTCACCCACCCAGATACACAGACCATTTGGTTCAATCGCAGAATTCCAAGCCAGAAGGTAAACCCACTCCCGACGTGAGCAGGTACCCGAGGCTGATACCGCAGGGGCGCGACGCTGTTGGGAGGTGCTGATTTTCAAAACGTTAAGCCGAGACACTACCTTCCCCTCAGTTGGGCAGGGGACACCCTGCAGTGCAACAGCTCGGCGCAGAAACATTTCGCCCCGGTGCCCGGGCCAGTATTTAATTCCGATCAACATCACGGAAACGTAGGCTGGAATTTTACAGCTTTGGCTGCATTAGAATCAGGGTGAGTGAACCCCAGAGCAGCACTGTCTGCTGGCCTTGGACAGGATCTTACGAGTCTCAGGTAAAATTCCAGCAATAATGTTTGGTTTATTATTAGAGAGCTTGCTGTGGGCAAATTGATAGCGATGTTTGCCACAGCAACTACGCTTCAGAAGCGCTGGATTCACTGTAATATATGAGTAGCCTGAGGTTGTGGAAGATGCTATGGAAACAAACTTTGTCCTGCAAATTATTTGACTGTCGAAACTGGGTCATGTCTACGCTTTCAGCTATCTAGAAAGATAAGACAAATGGCAATCCAAGTAAATTAGTGCAGCAGTTTCTTTTTCTAAGCTGGGTCGAAGGACCCAATTTCAAATGGATTACGAGTCAAAGATCTCTATCGTAGCGTTACATAACAGTATGAAAGCACCGCCTGCGAGCGATGTTTAATAGCGCTTTTAAAGGAAACAGGTAATTGCATCAAATCGCAACGTGAAGACAATTTCGCTGATGGGGGCAGTGATGAGATGAACCAAAAGGGATAAAAAAAGGGCGTGTGAGATTTTGCTATTAATCTAGTGCACACCAACCGAGCTGCTTTTAATGGTGACTAAAGATTGCCCACAAATGACATACAAAAAAATTCAAAATCGCACCCAGTAGAATTCTGTAGATGGGGCATTTAGACTCAAAACATCAACCCTGTTTCTCCCCCACAGATGTTGTCAGACCTGCTGAGTTTATCCAGCAGTTCTTCTGTTCCGATTCCAGATTTAACATCTGCAGTATTTTGCTTTTAATTAATACAACACAAATTATTCTCGTCCTACCTAGCTTCAGTGGCGTAAAGGGTTACTATCGGAAGCGTAGGCGATGCAATAATAAAGTAGCACAACTTCAGGAAAAAAGATCCTAAAGTGAGCTGGAATTCTTGCCAGGATTTAAATTGGTAAATACTCGCGCGGTGACACAGCGGTTAGCACTGCTGCCTCAGTGCCAAGGACCCGGGTTCAATTCCGGCTTGGGTCACTGTCTGTGTAGAATTGGCACCTTCTCCCCGTGTCTGTGTGGGTTTCCTCCGGGTGCTCTGGTTTCCTCCCAGTCCAAAACGTGTGCTGGTTAGGCGCACTGGCCCCGCTAAAATTCTCCCTCGGTGTACGGGGGTACACTGGGGGGATTTTCACACTAACTTCATTGCAGTGTTAAGTGTAAGCCTTACTTGTGACACTAATAAATTCACTTCAAAAAATCATTCTCGTTACAAAGATTCGAGCAATGTACTTTTGGAAGAGTAGGCGATTCCCAAAGTGTCTAAATCTCTACTGCACACAACATGCAGGTTATTGTTTAAAACAATTAACATATCCTAGGCATTCACGTTTCCTTCCCATTCATTATTTGAGCACGTTATACCTTGGCAGTGTTATAGACCTTCAGCCCAGTTTGTGTAATTACTTACATCTTCCACTCTGCTGCAATAATCCAAATCGTTCTGGTAGCTTTTCCACAATTACAAGCATCAAGCTAATGAGGGGTGAATATAGATGGTGCTGGAAATATTCGGCAGGACAGGCAGAATCAATGGAAAAGGCATCAACCAGAAACACAAAGTCTACTGCTCTCTCCACCAATGCTGCCTGGGCTGCTAAGTAATTCCAGTATTTTCTGTTTTAGTTGCGTTGTGAATTAAACCAGTTCCGTTGTGACTCAACGAACAAAACAGCACGGGAAACAGGCCCTTCGGCCCAATGAGCCCACGCCGCCATTTTATCACGAGTCCCCCCCTCTAATTCACAGGTTTTAAGTCGGTCCGCCTTGTTGTCCAACGAGGGGCGTACACGCGATCGGTCGTACTTGGGCTGCTCTTGGATGTTCGAGAATAGCCTAATGCTTCATGTCGTTAGTGTGTGCTTAAACTGGACCAGATGCTGGGCAAGACGACAGCTCAGTGACTATCGCTGTTCGCTGTGCAGATACATGGATTTGGGCCGGTGTCTGTGGGAGTTTGCGCATTCTCCCCGTGCTTGCGTGGGTTTTCTCCGGGTGCTCCGGTTTCCTCCCACACCCCAAAGATGTGCTATTAGGCTGACTGGGGGTAATAAATTGTCCCTAAATTAGTTTCCCTCAATGTGAAATGCCATAAGCATAGATAAGGGTCATGGGTGGAGGGGGGGACTGGTAATGTTAAAATGGCGGCGCGGGCTCGTTGGGCCGAAGGGCCTGTTTCCCAGGCTGTTTTATTCTTTGTTCATTACCCGTGACCCTTGTCTATCCTTATGGCATTCCACATTGAGGGGAGACTAATTTAGGGACAATTTATTACACCAATCAGCCGAAGAGCACATCTTTGGGGTGTGGGAGGAAACCGGAGCACCCGGAGAAAACCCAGGCAAGCACGGGGAGAATGCGCAAACTCCCACAGACACCGGCCCAAATCCACGTGTCTGCACAGCAATCAGCGATAGTCACTGAGCTCAAATTGAATGCACCACAACATGACAGCAGTGACTGGCCACTGATTCTAACCCACTGACTGTAAATGGGAGACTCAGCACTGAATATTATAGCAGGAGGTTTGCCCACATGATCAAAACCAAGTATTTGAGAACTCCATAGAACCCCTACAGTGTATAACAGGCCATTCAGCCCATCGAATCGGCACACTCTGGCACAGTATCTTACCTAGGCCCTATCCCTCCCTCCACCCCATCCCTATAATCCTGCACATTTCCCATGACTAACCCACCGAACCTCCACATCTTTGGATATTGAAGCCAGTTTAGCATGGGCAATCCACCAAATCCGCACATCTTTCGAACCGTGGGAGGGAGCTGGAGCACCCGGAGGAAACCCACAGGGACACGGGGAGAACGTGCAAACTCCCCACACATACACAAAACCAGAATTCAACTCAGGTCCCGGGAGCTTGGGGCAGCAGTGCTAACCACTGTGCCACCCACGGAGTGGACATATTGTCAGCTAGTCGACAGGGCAAGAGAGAACAGGCGCCAACTACCATTATTTTACGAAGTCACGTACCAACTGACTCAAGAGCATCTTCTTCGCTGCTGCCATCAGACTCTTGAATGGACCCATTATACATTAAGCTGATCTATGTCCCATCTCCAACTGCAAATCTATATCCTGGACCTTCTTTCCTTATCCCCCTTGTACTCTACGAACAGTATGTTTTGTCTGTACAGCGCGCAAGAAATAATAACTTCTTACCGTATCCCAAATCAAACCAAACCCAAGAGTAGAATTGCGGACACGGAGGCAGCGGCGTTAACCACTGTGCTACCTACAGAGGTGGTGTTAAAAAAAAATACAATATTGCTTCTTCCACTTTATTGCCAGAGGGGAGGTTGGCCCATTTAGTGCGAGATGGTCAGCAAATACCAACTGTGGTGTTGGAAACGACGGTTGGGCCTGGGTTCCAGGCACCCGCTTCATTTCCAGTCTTGGGTTTGATTGGATTTGTCATGTGGAGTGGGATATAGCTGGGCCTGTTGCCCAGTGTGATCTGGTAACAGTGGGCAGAGGAAAAGCAACAGCAGAACTTCAAAATTTCAGTTTCTGAACAGCTCGCAGACGATCGTATCCCGTCTAGAAACGCTCGGCGTAACCCTCCTAATCTGCACATTTTGGATTGTGGGGGGAAACCGAGAACGATGCAAAAACCCCACAGAGGTAGTCGCCCCATCGACCCTGGGTCCCTGGTGCTGAGAGGCAGCCGTACTAACTGCCGTGCCGTTGGCAACGCGTCCAACGTGTGCCAGGAACCAATGGGGTAAGCTCTTTCCAAACTCCAGACCCCCCAAAGAAATCTAAGAGGCACAGAGAATGAGCAAACTTTCATACGGAAAGTGCCTCGTGACTTTCGAGCATCGAGGCACTTTATAGACAATTAAACACTTCTAAAAAGTACAGTTCCTGTTGTAATGCAGGGAAACACAGCAGCCGGTGGAAGGGATGTGTCTGAAATTAGTGGGTTGGATCACCGTGGCTGTGTGCCAAGGAGGACACTTGCACTGGTTTGTGTATTATGGGCAGAAGTGTCAGAACCAGCTAGGTGTTGCATCAGTAATGGGTGCCGTAAGCACAGACGTGGGTCAAGGGCGGAAGAGGAGAAGCACAATGTTAAAATGGCAGCACGGGCTTGTTGGGCCAAAGGGCCTGTTCACCGTTCTGTTTTGTTCTTTGTTTAATAATTACTGTAATCTGTGCAACTCAATGGTAAATGGAATTGTGAGAAGGAGACTGGGTTGATGGCCCTCCATCAAGGATTGAGGCTTCAGTCAGCGCATCCCTCCCACTCTTTCCAGAGCGTGCAAAGATTAGCCGCAATCTCACTCCCACAAAGCTGCCGACGTTGCCCTTCTCTCGAGATGTTCTCCTCGCTATCTGGAAACTTGAAACTCAGCCTTCGGCGCCGTTTCCTAGCAACTGCAAAAACCAGTCCCAAACATTGCAAAGACTGTGTTATGGACCGGCGTACCACTTCATCCACAAGATAAACAGGAACAAGTCAAAGCCACTTCAACTCTAAATTGTGCTTCTAATGGTGACGGTTGGCACAAGTGCCAGCAATCCCCATCAGCCCATACATGCCAAAAAAGGCAAGCAAACATGAAAGAACCTTCAAAAGGGGAAGAGATCTAAAAAGCAACATCCAGCTCTCTTTAATTACGGAGCCTCTGCAGACAAGTGTATCATTTGTGTATATTTAGTCTGGCCAGTCAGTAGTATGGGTGTAACAAGGGACCACAGGCTCCAAGCTGGCAGGAGTTCGGTTCACGTCGCTGTCACGCCGTTGGCCGGGAGCCAACAAGGTAGGCAAGTACAGAAAAGGATCGTCACAACCTCAAGAACATCCCAAAGTACTTTTCAACCAATGAACTGCTTGCAAAACGGTGAGCATTTGCTGGCCAATTTGCCCAACACAAGGCTTGACAAACAGTACTCGTTCACCCTGATTTTATGCAGAAGCGTCTGGAGTGGGACACACAATATCCTGACTCCGACTGCAGGCTAGTTGTTCACCCCACCCCACCCAGTTTTATTTAAACAAATGCAGTACAGCATTTAAATTTGACTTTTGCAACGCAGACTAAAATCAGTATCCGGTTGGTGAAACGATCTCCTCGTCTCTGCGTGCGTTTCCTGCCAAAGGTGTGCAGGTTAGGTGGATTAGACATGCTAATTTGTCACATCGCGTCAGGGGGACGAGCAGAGTAAATACGTGGGGATAATTGGTGCAGACTCAATGGGCCAAATGGCCTCCTTCTGCACTGCAGGGTTCCTATGAAACTTCAACCTCTTGCTGACAATCAAAACGATTCGAGCCTGTGCTTTAAGCTTATTTCCCCAATATACTGCCTTCTTTTCCAAGGGAAGTACAAATCTACAAACTGGTTTAAGCTGCCCCAGTATGAGAGTATTCCAGTATGTGAGATAGAACCTACGCTGGGTGTCACTGATTTATTTGACACTTAAAATGACTGGTTTCCAGTTTGCTCTCCAAACCCAGGTCACAGTCTCAGACAGTGTGACGGTACTGTCTTTAAGAAACGCAGTGACATGTTTCTTGTGCAAGATCTGTTCTATGCACTCAGCTATTGTTACTGCAGCAGCATAATTGATCGCAATTGCTACCATATTTGTTTTAATACAAACTAAAAACAGGGTTCTGCTTGGCGTTTCCCCCTGGGATACTTCAGAGTGGGGCTCGATTAGGTTGACTGACAAGTTTGCGATACGACTGGGTGGGACTAGGCTTTCAAGAAGAACAAGGCAGTCTGCTTTTTGGGATCTTGAGGGGTTGTTTCCTCTGTATCTCTTGCTCTGTCTGAGATCTGGAGACCGGAACCTGCTGGGAAATAAATCTCAAATTCTAAAACGCAAAATACTGCAGTTGCTAGAATCAAATAAAAATAGTAAAATGCTGGAAAATCTCAGGTCTGTCAGCATCTGTGATTCAAGTGGAGCCAACGTTGAGTGTCTAGATGACTCTGTCAGAGCTGATGAAGAGTCATCTAGACTCGAAACATTGGCTCTATTCTCTCTCCGCAGATGCTGTCAGACCTGCTGAAATTTTCCAGCATTTTTCTATTTTATCTCAGGTTCTCCAGGGGTGGAGCTCTCTCTCCACTCTATGAAAATTAGAAAACAAGTATCTGTCTGCAGCCCTCACAAAGTTAAAAGGCCAGAAATCTAGTATCCACAAAAGCATCTTTGGTTTCCGTGCTAACTGGTTCGAAAGACGGGATTTGTATCTATGTGGGAAAACTGCTAAAATCGGAACAATGGAGAACAATAAAGATAACCAGCTGTTAAGAATTATATTTTGCCCTACTTAAGTATTTTAATTGGTAAAGTTGTACTAATTCCTGTTCTATTCTAACTTGTGTTCTCAAATGAAGTTTGTTTTTGATAAAAGCTTCCCAACGTGAATCATACACTCTTATATTCATCCTGATGCCAAAAGTCAAATGTAATGAGGATCAGGCTAACTTCACAAAATACCTTGGAGTCTTAAGAGTTTCTGATCTGATCCTCAGTTTCAAAAAGGTTTTGATTTAAAACTCGAGGCTATTGGGATTTATGTCTTTCTGAATCAGTCCATTTAATTGTTGCAGTGAGTCGCACTTGTATCTTTTCAAAATAACAAGACGTAGCCATTAGACAACCCTAATCATCCCACCAGCCCAAAAGACATGCTGGTTAGATGCATCGGCTGTGCTAAATTCTCCCTCAGTATAAGGAAACAGGCTTTGGAATGTGGCAACTAGGGGATTTTCACAATAACTTCATTGCAGTGTGAATGTAAACCTTACTAGTGACACAAATAAAACTTAACAGGATGGGAGAACGCAAAACTAAATGGACATAGGAATTGCGAGTCAGTGAAAGACCAATGTTCTAACATCCCTTTAGGAAGACCCTGAACCTCAGAACACTCTCCGCACAAACGGTCAAGAAATATCACCAAGCACATCACACCCGATTTTATATATTTAAAAAAAAGAGTTCTATTTAGAGATCTCTGCATTTGCTCACTGCAGAGCAATAGGGCAATATAATTTGTTCCAGCATTTATCTAAATTGCACAAAATGCACCAAAGTTCTCACTGCCTTCACTCTGTAAGCGCTGGCCCGCCTTTAAATTACTCCGCTAATTTTTCACAGGCGTAATGCGATGGAGAAAACAGGGATAAAATCAATTGAGCTCATTAAAATTTCAGCTGGAGAGCACCGAGGGGAATACCAGACAGAATTCCAGAGATCCAACAAACTTCAAACACAGGCAAACTTTCACAGGTTCTAACCTCCCACAACGGGGCTAATTACCGAAGCATTAGCCGCTCGAACAAAACGGTTTTGACAAGAAAGCTCGAGTCCATCAAAGCAAAACCAACGTCTCCCGGAACAGAAGGAATCCTGACTCCAATCAAATAGCCAAATTCCAGCCTTGGGAATCCAATGTTCAAGGTTGAGGAATGCCACGTCACCTCCCAAAAGGTGCATGGTAATATTGTCTGGTGGAACGTAATTCCAGAGGTTTCTGCTTGACCGTAATGTGAGCAGGACATAAGAACATAAGAACATAAGAAATAGGAGCAGGAGTAGGCCATCTAGCCCTTCGAGCCTGCCCCGCCATTCAATAACTCCAGGCAAAGCCTGCTCTGTCCACCATCAAGCTGGTGCTGGTAGCAGAAAGAGGTCAAACCTGCCAACTATTGGAACTTGTGCCTCCAGACTAACTTACGTACTTTTGCCCATCAATGCGGAAGTCTTGCTCTGGAAGGACAGATCGCTCTACAGTCAACCTCCCCATAGAAGAAACATTCCCGTTCAACTTCTGATTCAGGACGCATGTAAAACAATAACTTCTATTTTGTTGTGGTCATGCCCCGAACCCTCTTCCTTATCTCCCCGTTTATTAAAACGGTGTAAAAGGGGTCGTCGTCCCGTGTGTGTGCGCAAGAGTAAACCAACCCTTTTATTTCATCATAACTTTGTAGTGCTAGTAATTCCTAAGAGGATTGGAACATTCCAAGTTTAGTGGGGAAATACACCAGCATTTAAAAAGGGGAAATCAGATTTTGTAAAAAAATATCTTTATGGAGCAGTAGAGTGGGGAAATCAGGGCAGATTAAGTTGAACCCCTGCCTCTGTGACACTTTAATCTCTGAAGGAGGTCACTCACTGTACAAAAAAAAGCACAAAATGTGGCTTCACACGCAAGTACAATAACCAAAGTTATCAATTAGTCTGTAACCAGTAAAATATTTAGAAAACATTGGATATGGCAACATTTATCCATTTCAGATGCACCTTTCAGGTCAGTTGGTCCTTATCAAAAAGGATAACTGAATCACAAGTTGGCCAACAAGGGGCATACACGCGGTGGGTCGTGCGAGGGCTGCTCTTGGATGTCGCTTCAGGAGTTGCCTAGTGCTTCACATCATTAGCGCACGCTTAAACTGGACCATCTGACGGGCAACACGACAGCTCAGTGACTATCACTGTCTGCTGTGCAGTTACAGGGACCCCAGTCGGATTTCCGACTCGGGTCGGTGTCTGTGGGAGTTTGCACATTCTCCCCGTGCTTGCGTGGGTTTTCTCCGGGTGCTCCGGTTTCCTCCCACATCCCAAAAAAAGTGTTTTTAGGTTGATTGGTGTCAATAAATTGTCCCTGAATTGGATCTCCCTTAATCTGGCGCACATAGAATTCCCTACATTTGCACCCCCTTCATTGTGGGGTCCACTAGAGGTAGACAACAACGTTGACGATCGACAAAGACTTGAATAAAGCACTCTGTTAAAATGGGCAGCACGGGATTGGAGCACCGAAGAGCCTGTTTCCTGTGCTGTGTTGTTCTTTGTTCTTTAGTCACAAGTCAGCTCACATTAACACTGCAATGAAGTTACTGTGAAAATCCCTAGTCATCACACTGGCACCTGTTGGGGTACACCGAGGGAGAATTTAGCAGAGCCAACACACCTAATCACCACGTCTTTTGGACTGTGGGAGGAAACCCACGCGGACACAGGGAGAACGTGCAGACTCCGCATAGACAGTGACCCAAGCTGGGAATAGAAGCTGTGTGAGGCAGCAGTGCTAACCACTGTGCTGCAGTGATTAGATAGTATCCGACAAACAGATCTCAAAACACTTCACAACTGTGATCATTGTTCAAAAGAGCTTCGATTGCAACGTAGAAAACACAGCTGTCTATTTGTGCACAGCAAGCTTCCACAAACAGCAATGATCATTCATCATAGAAACCCTACACAGTGTAGAAAGAGGCCATTCGGCCCATTGAGTCTACACTGACCATAATCCCACCCAGGCCCTACCCACATATTTACCCGCTAATCCCTCTAATGCACACATCTCAGGACTTTAAGGGGCAATTTTAGCATGGCCAATCAACCTAACCCACACATCTTTGGACTGTATGATCCACTTCAGTAAGATGGATTGTGGAATAAATATTGGACAACTTCCCTACTCATGGTCCCAGGGGACTTTTTTTTTGAAAAAAACAGGCAGACAGGGGCCATGGTTTCACTTCCAACGGTGAAGTACTTCCTCAAGTGCTTAGATTAAGCTGAGATTGTGCGCTCGAGCCTGCATAGAACACTTGAATCCACAACCCCCGACTCAAGGATTTACCCAGGTAAGCGCAGCACCAGACTCTCTGCAAAACCTTCTCCACAGAGCGGAGTCACTTAATTTTTTTAAAACATGCACCAACAGATATGTTGACTATTTTCTGGATAGATTACACCTTCGAATGGAGATGGAGATACAAACCTCTGACCTCACTATTATACAAGAAAAGCCTTTGCAGAAATTGCTAGAACGCATGAGGTTATAGCAAGATACTTAAATTATTAGAGTGGGATCAGACTGAGTAATGTGGTTTTGTAAAAAGGAAATTGTGTTTGACTAATTGACTTCTTTGAAGAGGTAACAGGCAAGACCAAGGGGAACCTGTAGATGTGGTGTACTTGGACTTCCAAAAGGTAATTGATCAGATGCCAGATTTACAGTAGTTTCACAAAATAAGAGCACACGGTGTTAGGAGGGTTAACATTTAGATGGGTAAAGGCTTGATTAGCCAACAGGAAGCAGGGATAAAAGCAAAATACTGCAGATGCTGAAATCAAACAAAAACAGAAAATGCTGGAAAATCTCAGGAGGTCTGACACCATCTGTAGGGAGAGAATACATCCGACATCGAGTCTACATGACATAGGATCATCTACACTTGAAACATTGGCTCATTCTCTCCCCACAAATGCTGTCAGGGAGCAGGGATAAATAGTCTTTTTCAGGCTGGCAAGTTGTAACTACTGGATTACCAAAGATAGTGCTGGGATCTCAAACATTTCCAACGTGTATCAATGACTTGGATGAAGGGACTGAGATGTACGGCAGCTACATTTGTCGATGACAAAGATAGATGAGGCAGTAAGTTATCGAGAGGTAGAGAGTCTGCAAAGGGATAAAGGACAGGTTAAGTGAGCGGACAAAAATTTGTCAGATGGAGTACAAATGTGGGAAAATATGAATTGCCCACTTAGGCATAAATAGAAAAGCAGTTTACTAGAGCAGAGATCACAAAACCCAGTGATACCAAGGGGTCAGAGTTTCCTGGTACGTGAATCTCAAAGTATATACAGGTACAGCCCATGATTAGCATATAAATGAACGCTGGAACTTCATTTTAGAGGAACGTACTATAAACAAAAGGGAAGTTTTGCTGCACGGGGCCTTGGCGAGAGCACATCTGGAATACCGTGAAGTTTTTTTTCCTCCCGATTTTAAAAAATGCAATTGCGTTGAAGGGGTTGGCTTACGAGAAAGATTGGGCATGTTGGTGTTTGGAAGAGCGAGGTGATCTGATTGAAACGTAGAAGATCCTCAGGGAACGCGATAAGATGGATGATTCCTCATGGGAGGAACCAGGAACAAAGGTCCTCTTTTAAGGCTAAGATGAAGAAAAATTATTGAGGGTAAATAGGAATTCTTGCCCCCATAAAACAATGAGATTGGATCCTTGAATTTATTGAAGCTGGTGTTAGACAAGAGTTATGGAGAGCAGCGAGTCGAAGGCACTAGTAGATCTGCCACAATCTTATTAAATAGTTGCGCAGGCTCAAAGCGCCAAACAGTCTATTCATGTTCCAAAGTCCCACTTTCTTAGCTTGTCAAAGCCCCAGTACCCTATCACCTAGTCCAGCAGCCTAGGCGGCTTTGAGCAACTCTTCTGGTTTTCGTGCTCCACCTTATTGAATACTTTATCTGCAAACCTTAAACACTGGGTTTATACTTCTGGAATATCGGTTTTAAATGGGTGGGCGTTGGTCCTATTCGCTTTCTCTGTCACATGAATTAGTCCAATGATATGCAAGTTAGGAGGAGCGGCCATGCTAAATTATTCCTTTGTGCCCCAAGAGGTTTTGGGAGGGGTGGGATTTGTGGGATAAATACATGGGGTTCTGGGGGAAAGGCAGGGGGGGGTGGTGGGCCTGAGTAAGATGCTCTGTTGGACAGTCAGTGCAGGCTCAATGGCACCTTGTGCGCTGCAGGGATTCCAGTGAAGAAACTCACTTGGTTAAAGATCAGTGCTGCGTTGCATTTTCCCACACCCTTTTCCTTTCCAAATGACATTAGCCTATTAGCCTCAGCTGCAAGCATTTGCAGAAAGCTTTACACATTCAAATAACTCAAATTATTTCATTTGCACTAATCCCAGTGTATGCCCCATTCTTGATTTGCTAAGCAGAGGAAGCCATCACGGTTATCTTTGCAAAGCATTCAACATTTTGTAATTTTTATTAAATCCCTTCCTTCCAGTAAACTGCCTCAAATATGAAACCTTTCAATACTATATTGTATACGGCAACAGAGTGGTTAGCACTGCTGTCTCAGGGTGCCAGGGACCTGGGTTTAATTCCAGCCTCAGGCCACTATCCGTGTGGAGTCTGCACATTCTCCCCGTGTCTGTGTGGGCTTCCTCCAGGTGCTTCAGTTTCCTCCCAAAGTTACGCAGGTTAGGTTGACTGGCCATGCTAAATTGACCCTAGTATCAAAAGGATTAGCAGGGTAGATGTGGGTGATGGGAATAGGGGATTGTGGTCAGTGCAGACTCAATGGGCTGAATGGCCTTATTCTGCCCTATAGGGATTCTAGGATTCATTACTAAAACTGTTCTTTGAAACTCCCCTTTTAATGACTAATAATCCTCCTCTAATGAGATACCCACATCAGCATGTAACACACTGACTGTGGGTTAACCAACAGTTCCTTACTCTTGTCTGTATTCAACACATCCAGGCTTCGAATAGCACCCCTTCTGCAATTTCTACACACGTACTCAAGAGTCACACAATGATGAGCGCGCAGGAAGCCACTCAGCCCATCCA
This sequence comes from Carcharhinus amblyrhynchos, assembly GCF_965287045.1. Lineage (NCBI taxonomy): Eukaryota > Metazoa > Chordata > Chondrichthyes > Carcharhiniformes > Carcharhinidae > Carcharhinus > Carcharhinus amblyrhynchos. The sequence goes on along the minus strand of NW_027650297.1, from coordinate 51,697 downwards.
CTCCTCGTCAGCTCTCCCCACAGGCAGCTCAGTTAGTTCCACTTTCCTGCCCTGCAAATTCTCTTTGCACGGTTGTTCAGATCGCAATTGAATCAGCCTCCAGCACACTTGGGCAGCAGAATCCAGATCTTAACCACTCACTGTGCAACAAGTTTTTCTCGAGTCCCCATTGGTTAAAGAACCTAAAAGTGAGATCAGAGGATAACAGCATGGAAACAGGCCCTTCAGACCAACTTGTCCATGCTGCCCAGTTTTAATACCACAGTTAGTTCCAATTGTCCACATTTGGCCCATATCCCTCTAAACCCATCTTACCCATGTAACTGTCTAAATGTTTTTTTTAAAAGACAAAATTGTACCCACCTCTACTGCTACTTCAAACAACTTGTTCCAGACACTCAGCACCCCGTGTGAACAACTGCCCCCCGGACCCCCTCTATCTCTCCCCTCCCACCTTAAACTAATGCCGTCTGGTTTTAGACTCCCTTACCATTCACACTCTCTGCGAACGGAAGCAATGTGTCCCCCCCATTTATTGTTCAATCTGCTCACTACTTTGAATCCCTCCACCAAACCTCATCCCAAACTCTCATCCCCAAGGAGAACCGGCCTATTATCTCCAATCCAGCCCCACGACTGAAGCTTCTCATTGCCCAGAACCAATCTCTCCCAGCAGTCTCTCTAATACCTTCACAAGCTTCCCGTAGTATTGCACCCAGAACTGGGGACACTGCTCCAGAGGAGGCAGGACCAGTGACACTACATATTTCTCTCAACTTTTGTCCCCTGTGGCTCCATTTATAAAACACCACCCACAAATACTCGATATAACCACCCCCAAACAGAGGGTGCACATTATATATCACCACCCCCAAACAGAGGGTGCACATTATATATCACCACCCCCAAACAGAGGGTGCACATTATATATCACCACCCCCAAACAGAGGGTGCACATTATATATCACCACCCCCAAACAGAGGGTGCACATTATATATCACCACCCCCAAACAGAGGGTGCGCATTATATATCACCACCCCCAGAGGGTGCATATTATATATCACCACCCCCAAACAGAGGGTGCACATTATATATCACTACCCGCAGAGGGTGCGCATTATATATCACCACCCCCAAACAGAGGGTGCGCATTATATATCACCACCCCCAAACAGAGGGTGCACATTATATACCGCCACCCCCAAACAGAGGGTGCGCATTATATATCACCACCCCCAAACAGAGGGTGCGCATTATATATCACCACCCCCAGAGGGTGCACATTATATATCACCACCCCCAAACAGAGGGTGCGCATTATATATCACCACCCCCAGAGGGTGCACATTATATATCACCACCCCCAAACAGAGGGTGCGCATTATATATCACCACCCCCAGAGGGTGCACATTATATATCACCACCCCCAAACAGAGGGTGCGCATTATATATCACCACCCCCAAACAGAGGGTGCGCATTATATATCACCCCCAAACAGAGGGTGCACATTATATATCACCACCCCCAGAGGGTGCACATTATATATCACCACCCCCAGAGGGTGCACATTATATATCACCACCCCCAGAGGGTGCGCATTATATATCACCCCCAAACAGAGGGTGCGCATTATATATCACCACCCCCAGAGGGTGCACATTATATATCACCACCCCCAGAGGGTGCGCATTATATATCACCACCCCCAAACAGAGGGTGCACATTATATATCACCACCCCCAAACAGAGGGTGCACATTATATATCACCCCCAAACAGAGGGTGCACATTATATATCACCCCCAAACAGAGGGTGCACATTATATATCACCACCCCCAGAGGGTGCACATTATATATCACCACCCCCAGAGGGTGCACATTATATATCACCACCCCCAGAGGGTGCACATTATATATCACCACCCCCAGAGGGTGCGCATTATATATCACCCCCAAACAGAGGGTGCGCATTATATATCACCACCCCCAGAGGGTGCACATTATATATCACCACCCCCAGAGGGTGCACATTATATATCACCACCCCCAGAGGGTGCGCATTATATATCACCACCCCCAAACAGAGGGTGCGCATTATATATCACCACCCCCAAACAGAGGGTGCGCATTATATATCACCACCCCCAAACAGAGGGTGCACATTATATATCACCACCCCCAGAGGGTGCACATTATATATCACCACCCCCAGAGGGTGCACATTATATATCACCACCCCCAGAGGGTGCGCATTATATATCACCACCCCCAAACAGAGGGTGCGCATTATATATCACCACCCCCAAACAGAGGGTGCGCATTATATATCACCACCCCCAGAGGGTGCGCATTATATATCACCACCCCCAGAGGGTGCACATTATATATCACCACCCCCAAACAGAGGGTGCACATTATATATCACCCCCAAACAGGGGGTGCACATTATATATCACCACCCCCAGAGGGTGCACATTATATATCACCACCCCCAAATAGAGGGTGCGCATTATATATCACCACCCCCAAACAGAGGGTGCACATTATATATCACCACCCCCAGAGGGTGCACATTATATATCACCACCCCCAAACAGAGGGTGCACATTATATACCGCCACCCCCAAACAGAGGGTGCACATTATATATCACCACCCCCAGAGGGTGCGCATTATATATCACCACCCCCAAACAGAGGGTGCGCATTATATATCACCACCCCCAGAGGGTGCACATTATATATCACCACCCCCAAACAGAGGGTGCACATTATATACCGCCACCCCCAAACAGAGGGTGCACATTATATATCACCACCCCCAGAGGGTGCGCATTATATATCACCACCCCCAAACAGAGGGCGCGCATTATATATCACCACCCCCAGAGGGTGCACATTATATATCACCACCCCCAAACAGAGGGTGCGCATTATATATCACCACCACCCCCAGAGGGTGCGCATTATATATCACCACCACCCCCAGAGGGTGCGCATTATATATCACCACCCCCAGAGGGTGCGCATTATATATCACCACCCCCAAACAGAGGGTGCGCATTATATATCACCACCCCCAAACAGAGGGTGCGCATTATATATCACCACCCCCAAACAGAGGGTGCACATTATATACCGCCACCCCCAAACATAGGGTGCGCATTATATATCACCACCCCCAAACAGAGGGTGCGCATTATATATCACCACCCCCAGAGGGTGCACATTATATACCACCACCCCCAAACAGAGGGTGCGCATTATATATCACCACCCCCAGAGGGTGCACATTATATACCGCCACCCCCAAACAGAGGGTGCGCATTATATATCACCACCCCCAAACAGAGGGTGCACATTATATATCACCACCCCCAGAGGGTGCACATTATATATCACCACCCCCAAACAGAGGGTGCACATTATATACCGCCACCCCCAAACAGAGGGTGCACATTATATATCACCACCCCCAAACAGAGGGTGCACATTATATATCACCACCCCCAGAGGGTGCACATTATATACCGCCACCCCCAAACAGAGGGTGCGCATTATATATCACCACCCCCAAACAGAGGGTGCGCATTATATATCACCACCCCCAAACAGAGGGTGCGCATTATATATCACCACCCCCAAACAGAGGGTGCGCATTATATATCACCACCCCCAGAGGGTGCGCATTATATATCACCACCCCCAAACAGAGGGTGCACATTATATATCACCACCCCCAAACAGAGGGTGCACATTATATATCACCACCCCCAAACAGAGGGTGCACATTATATATCACCACCCCCAAACAGAGGGTGCACATTATATATCACCACCCCCAAACAGAGGGTGCACATTATATATCACCACCCCCAAACAGAGGGTGCACATTATATATCACCACCCCCAGAGGGTGCACATTATATATCACCACCCCCAAACAGAGGGTGCACATTATATACCACCACCCCCAGAGGGTGCACATTATATATCGCCACCCCCAAACAGAGGGTGCACATTATATACCACCACCCCCAAACAGAGGGTGCACATTATATATCACCACCCCCAAACAGAGGGTGCACATTATATATCACCACCCCCAAACAGAGGGTGCGCATTATATATCACCACCCCCAAACAGAGGGTGCACATTATATATCACCACCCCCAGAGGGTGCACATTATATATCACCACCCCCAAACAGAGGGTGCACATTATATATCACCACCCCCAAACAGAGGGTGCACATTATATATCACCACCCCCAAACAGAGGGTGCACATTATATATCACCACCCCCAAACAGAGGGTGCGCATTATATATCACCACCCCCAAACAGAGGGTGCACATTATATATCACCACCCCCAGAGGGTGCGCATTATATATCACCACCCCCAAACAGAGGGTGCACATTATATATCACCACCCCCAGAGGGTGCGCATTATATATCACCACCCCCAAACAGAGGGTGCACATTATATACCACCACCCCCAAACAGAGGGTGCACATTATATATCACCACCCGCAGAGGGTGCACATTATATATCACCACCCCCAAACAGAGGGTGCACATTATATATCACCACCCCCAAACAGAGGGTGCACATTATATACCACCACCCCCAGAGGGTGCGCATTATATATCACCACCCCCAAACAGAGGGTGCACATTATATATCACCACCCCCAAACAGAGGGTGCACATTATATACCACCACCCCCAAACAGAGGGTGCACATTATATACCACCACCCCCAAACAGAGGGTGCACATTATATACCGCCACCCCCAAACAGAGGGTGCGCATTATATACCACCACCCCCAGAGGGTGCACATTATATATCACCACCCCCAAACAGAGGGTGCACATTATATATCACCACCCCCAAACAGAGGGTGCACATTATATATCACCACCCCCAAACAGAGGGTGCACATTATATACCACCACCCCCAAACAGAGGGTGCACATTATATATCACCACCCCCAAACAGAGGGTGCACATTATATATCACCACCCCCAAACAGAGGGTGCACATTATATATCACCACCCCCAGAGGGTGCACATTATATATCACCACCCCCAAACAGAGGGTGCACATTATATATCACCACCCCCAAACAGAGGGTGCACATTATATATCACCACCCCCAAACAGAGGGTGCACATTATATATCACCACCCCCAGAGGGTGCACATTATATATCACCACCCCCAGAGGGTGCACATTATATATCACCACCCCCAAACAGAGGGTGCACATTATATATCACCCCCAAACAGAGGGTGCACATTATATATCACCACCCCCAAACAGAGGGTGCACATTATATATCACCACCCCCAAACAGAGGGTGCACATTATATATCACCACCCCCAAACAGAGGGTGCGCATTATATATCACCACCCCCAGAGGGTGCACATTATATATCACCACCCCCAAACAGAGGGTGCGCATTATATATCACCACCCCCAGAGGGTGCACATTATATATCACCACCCCCAAACAGAGGGTGCGCATTATATATCACCACCCCCAAACAGAGGGTGCACATTATATATCACCCCCAAACAGAGGGTGCACATTATATATCACCACCCCCAGAGGGTGCACATTATATATCACCACCCCCAGAGGGTGCGCATTATATATCACCCCCAAACAGAGGGTGCGCATTATATATCACCACCCCCAGAGGGTGCACATTATATATCACCACCCCCAGAGGGTGCGCATTATATATCACCACCCCCAAACAGAGGGTGCACATTATATATCACCACCCCCAAACAGAGGGTGCACATTATATATCACCCCCAAACAGAGGGTGCACATTATATATCACCCCCAAACAGAGGGTGCACATTATATATCACCACCCCCAGAGGGTGCACATTATATATCACCACCCCCAGAGGGTGCACATTATATATCACCACCCCCAGAGGGTGCGCATTATATATCACCCCCAAACAGAGGGTGCGCATTATATATCACCACCCCCAGAGGGTGCACATTATATATCACCACCCCCAGAGGGTGCACATTATATATCACCACCCCCAGAGGGTGCGCATTATATATCACCACCCCCAAACAGAGGGTGCGCATTATATATCACCACCCCCAAACAGAGGGTGCGCATTATATATCACCACCCCCAAACAGAGGGTGCACATTATATATCACCACCCCCAGAGGGTGCACATTATATATCACCACCCCCAGAGGGTGCACATTATATATCACCACCCCCAGAGGGTGCGCATTATATATCACCACCCCCAAACAGAGGGTGCGCATTATATATCACCACCCCCAAACAGAGGGTGCGCATTATATATCACCACCCCCAGAGGGTGCGCATTATATATCACCACCCCCAGAGGGTGCACATTATATATCACCACCCCCAAACAGAGGGTGCACATTATATATCACCCCCAAACAGGGGGTGCACATTATATATCACCACCCCCAGAGGGTGCACATTATATATCACCACCCCCAAATAGAGGGTGCGCATTATATATCACCACCCCCAAACAGAGGGTGCACATTATATATCACCACCCCCAGAGGGTGCACATTATATATCACCACCCCCAAACAGAGGGTGCACATTATATACCGCCACCCCCAAACAGAGGGTGCACATTATATATCACCACCCCCAGAGGGTGCGCATTATATATCACCACCCCCAAACAGAGGGTGCGCATTATATATCACCACCCCCAAACAGAGGGTGCGCATTATATATCACCACCCCCAGAGGGTGCACATTATATATCACCACCCCCAAACAGAGGGTGCACATTATATATCACCACCCCCAAACAGAGGGCGCGCATTATATATCACCACCCCCAGAGGGTGCACATTATATATCACCACCCCCAAACAGAGGGTGCGCATTATATATCACCACCACCCCCAGAGGGTGCGCATTATATATCACCACCACCCCCAGAGGGTGCGCATTATATATCACCACCCCCAGAGGGTGCGCATTATATATCACCACCCCCAAACAGAGGGTGCGCATTATATATCACCACCCCCAAACAGAGGGTGCGCATTATATATCACCACCCCCAAACAGAGGGTGCACATTATATACCGCCACCCCCAAACAGAGGGTGCGCATTATATATCACCACCCCCAAACAGAGGGTGCGCATTATATATCACCACCCCCAGAGGGTGCACATTATATACCACCACCCCCAAACAGAGGGTGCGCATTATATATCACCACCCCCAGAGGGTGCACATTATATACCGCCACCCCCAAACAGAGGGTGCGCATTATATATCACCACCCCCAAACAGAGGGTGCACATTATATACCGCCACCCCCAAACAGAGGGTGCACATTATATATCACCACCCCCAAACAGAGGGTGCACATTATATATCACCACCCCCAAACAGAGGGTGCACATTATATACCGCCACCCCCAAACAGAGGGTGCACATTATATATCACCACCCCCAAACAGAGGGTGCACATTATATATCACCACCCCCAAACAGAGGGTGCGCATTATATATCACCACCCCCAGAGGGTGCACATTATATACCGCCACCCCCAAACAGAGGGTGCGCATTATATATCACCACCCCCAGAGGGTGCACATTATATATCACCACCCCCAAACAGAGGGTGCGCATTATATATCACCACCCCCAAACAGAGGGTGCGCATTATATATCACCACCCCCAAACAGAGGGTGCGCATTATATATCACCACCCCCAAACAGAGGGTGCGCATTATATATCACCACCCCCAAACAGAGGGTGCGCATTATATATCACCACCCCCAGAGGGTGCGCATTATATATCACCACCCCCAAACAGAGGGTGCACATTATATATCACCACCCCCAAACAGAGGGTGCACATTATATATCACCACCCCCAAACAGAGGGTGCACATTATATATCACCACCCCCAAACAGAGGGTGCACATTATATATCACCACCCCCAAACAGAGGGTGCACATTATATATCACCACCCCCAGAGGGTGCACATTATATATCACCACCCCCAAACAGAGGGTGCACATTATATATCACCACCCCCAAACAGAGGGTGCACATTATATATCACCACCCCCAGAGGGTGCACATTATATATCACCACCCCCATTCATGCTGACAGTCGAGCATCATCCAATTGGGTAACGAGTCTTTTTGCCTTCCATATTGATGGAGACGGCAGTGTGTCACAAGGATGGGTGTGCTGGCCAATTAATGGCTGCCTTGAAGTGGTGGGGGGGTGTAAGTCATGTGATGAAGTCATGGGATTTTCACAGTAAGCTCATTACAGTTTTAATGCAACACTACTTGTGACTAATAAACAAACTTTAAGTCCAGGAACACATCCAATGGCAGTTGGCATCCCTATACACTGGTTATATATTTGGTTTAGTCAGAGGGCTGTGGGTTCAAGTCGCACTCCAGAGACCAGAGCACTATACAAGTTGTCACTTCAGTACACAACACTGGAATGACAAGTTGGCCCCAAAGTGAAGCTTATGGTTGAAGTTTATACTCATATAGTAAAATCTTCCATGAGCTAACACAATCAGGTGCTTTATAATGCTAATTTCTCCCTTTGTATTAATATTCCCAGATGTATTAAATCACAGTTTTTACAAATAAAAGTACATTAAGCCCCATTTAATTCATTAATGTCCATTGGGTAAAAATGAAGGCCTTCCTTCCCTAATCAGCCATGTGTGACTCCAGACCCAGAGCACTGTGGTAGACTCTTAGCTAGCGCCTGAAGTGTCTGAGCGAGCCACTCCATTCTAACAAGTTACTGTGATAATGTTTAGTATGAAAGATAGAGGCACAATCTAGCACTAACCTCAATGACACAAAGTCACATCCAGTCCAGTTAATCCTTCACATTCCTCACTTAAATCTGGGCATTTTGATAAACTGGGAGAGCTGGTCCCCAAACAGGAGACAGCCTGAGGATGATAGTCCCAGAAATATACCTTTTGTACAACTCCAATTCAATCAGCTCAGCTCCAGGATATCACTACAGGAGTCCCTCAGGATAGTGTCCGAGCTCCAACCATCTCCAGCTACTTCATCAATGACCTTCCTTCTATCAGAAGTGGGTTGTTCGCTGTGTAAAAGTGTTCAGCGCCATTTGTGATTCTATAGAACAATGACTGCTTCATTATCTAAGTAGGAAGACATGGACAATATTCTGGCATTGCTGATGAGTGCAAGGCGCATTCATAACATGCAAGTTCCAAGCACTGGCCATCTCCAGTAAGAGAATCTGACCATAGTCCTTGACTTTTCAATGGCATTACACTTACTCAATCCCCAACGAACAACATTGAGAGTTATCATTGAACAGAAATTGAACTGGACCATCCATATAGACTATGACTACAACAGCAGGTCAGAGGCTGATAATTCTGTGGCAAGTAACTCCTCTCCTGAGTCTCCAAAGCCTGTTCGCCACCTACGAAGCACAATTAGTGTGATGGGATACTACCTAGATAAATGCAGCTCTAACAATCCAGGACAAAGCCGCCTTAGGGACCCCATTCTCCACCTTAAATGTTCACTCCCTCTATCACTGACGCACAATGGCAGCAGTGTGTAGTGCAGCATGCACTCAGGATGCAGATACAACTCAAAGCTTCTTCAACAGCACTTCCCAAACCTATAACGTCTACCCCCTTAGGAAGGGCAGCAGATGCATGGGAACACTATTACTGCAAGTTCCCCTCCAAACAACACCATTTTGACAATGGAATCATATCACTGTCTCTGGGTCAAAATCCTGGAGCTCCCTCTCTAATTGCACTGTGGATGTACCTACACCTCAGACTGCAGTGGTTAAAGGTGGCGGCTCACCACCACCCCCTCAAGGGTAGGTAGAACAATGAAATGCTGACCGAACCACCAACACCCACGTTCCAACAAAGAATTTTCTTAATTCAGACTTCTCCTGTAACTATCCCGGGGTATGTCTTGGCCCAAGAGCAGGACAGATCCACCAGAAGCAGGAGACATATTCCACTGTCAGGAAGTGGCCACTGGAATCCTCTACCCTGATTTCAGATCCCATGAAGTCCTCAACACTGATGGTCAAACAAGGGCAGGGGGAACTGCCTACTGACCAACACCCACTCTCCTCTCTCAACTGCTGAGTCAGTGCCCCTCCTTACTGATTAGTACTGAAAGTAGCACTGAGGGTCACAAACCACAGAATCTATACTGAGTGAGGGAACATCACCAATACAGGCTCTTACATCCTTCAGGATGAAGTCAAATATCTACCAGACGAGACTTGTTTGCATGACTTAGAGTAGCAGGCAAATGGGAACACCAACTTCCCCTCCCAATATGACCTCATCTTGACTTAGAAGTACATTGCTCTTCATTATTGGGTGAAAATCTGAATCTCCCTCCCTCACAGCTCTAAGCACACACCTACACTACTGGGGATTGCAGCCATTGAAAGAGGTCTCAACAGCAACATATTCTGGCTGGTGCCCACAGCCCATAACCTGCGTCTATGGAGAGGGGAATAGAGTTAACACCAACAGGAATTTTCAAGCCAGTCAGAAATCCTCCAGAGACTGCTCTCACTTCTTTACAGGCTATTGATTGGACCTACCTTGCATTAAGTTGATCCTTCTACATCCTAGCTATGACTGTTACACTACACTCTCTCCTTTCCTTCTCTATGTACAGTATGCTTTGTCTATATTGCATAAACATTTTTCATATGCATACTAATACGTGTGACAATAATAAATTCAAATCCAAACCAAAATATGTCTTCAACTTCTCCCAATTCTGATGACAGGTCAGTTACTCTTTCCACAGATGCAGCTATTCCCCCCAGTATCACCACGCTGTATCCCAGTGTAGAAACTTGAATTTCTAACAACTTGAGGCATCAATCTTTTACCAGAATGCAAGTTGTAAAGTGAGATAAAATTACTGAGTCGAACCAGGGGTTATTCCGATATTGTGAAATGACAAAATGGGATCCATTCACTTATGCAACAAATCATTGCTGACCTTTGCACCGCTGAATGTGTTATGGTCTTTTCAATGGGCTAACAGCAATTAATTCACCTCAGTTCTCTCAGCACAATTCATACACAAGGTGAAATACTGAATGAAGCAGTACGCCATCTAAAAAGAAAATCTAAATTCAGGTTCAGGATTGAATATAAAAGTAGGGAGGTCTTGCTGCAGCTGTATAGGGCATTGGTGAGGCCGCAGCTGGAGTACTGTGTGCAGTTTTGGGCGCCGCACTCACGCAAGGATATTTTGGCCTTGGAGGGAGTGCAGAGGAGGTTTACTAGGCTGATAGCGGAGTTGAGGGGGTTGAGCTATGAGGAGAGGCTGAATAAACCAGGCTTGTACTCGTTAGAGTTTAGAAGAATGAGGGGAGATCTCATATAAGATGATGAATGGGATGGATAGGATAGAGGTGGAGAGATTCTTCCCACTCAGAAAGGACAGTAGGACTAGGGGGCACAGCCTCAAGATAAAGGGTTTGGGTGGGGGGGGGGGTTAGAACGGAGTTGAGGAGGAACTTCTTCACTCAAAGGGTGGTGAATCTCTGGAATTCTCTGCCCGTTGAAGTGGTGGAGGCTGCCTCGCTAAATATTTTTAAGAAGCGGGTTGATGGGTTCTTGATAAGAGAGGGGATTAAGGGTTATGGGGAGAGGGCGGGAAAGTGGAACTGAGCCACGACAGATCAGCCATGATCTTATTGAATGGCGGGGCAGGCTCGAAGGGCTAGATCGCCGACTCCTGCTCCTATTTCTTACGTTATGCTAATAGTACTAAATGATGCAAAATCATATCTCGTAGCATTGTAAGCCATAATCAGCCAATGTTACAACTACTGACGGAAGGTAGCCATTTTGGTCACCACGATGGTGCCAGTTCTGAGCACACTGAGTACCACTTTGGCAGCAGTTAGCACTGCTGCCTCTCAGTGCCAGGGACTCAAGTTCAATTCCGGCCTTGGGTGACTACGTGGTAGAGTTTGCACTTTCTCCGTGTCAGCGTGGGTTTCTTCCGGGTGCTCCAGTTTCCTCCCCCGTAGTCCAAAGATTTGAAGGTTGTGGGGATTGGCCATGCTCAATTACCCCTTATAGTGTCCCAAGATGTGCAAGTTATGGGGATTAGTGGAGTAAATACATAGGGTAATGGGCCTGGTTAAGATGTTCTGGAAAGTTAATGTAGACGCAAAGGGCCGAATGGCCTCCTTTTGCACTGCATGGATTTTACAATTCATTGGAGCGGTTTCCACCATTTCGTTTCGGGCAGTGCAGTCCAGATCAAACACCTCCCCCCATCTCACTCCTGGTTACTGACACTGAAAGTAGTTTCAGCTTATATACAGGGAATGGAATTGTGTAGCTCTACCACAGGAGCAGGCCTCGCTACGATGGGCTGAATGTCCTCCATCAGTGCTGTAACTGTTCTATTATGCTAGCATCTGTTGAGTTGGGTGCTCAGCAAGACACGCAGGTGAGGTTGAGATGGAGGTGTACGAGAGGTGGGAGTGTGAACCTCGAGCTCTGCGTCTCAGAGCAACTACAGCTTGACAATAAATACTGCTTTTACCGGTGATGCCCACCAGAGGAAAACACATTGGAATTAACGTTTTATGAAGTGGTATGATGCATTTACACTACATCTCCAAAGCAACAGACTAAAAGCATGATTTGAAATGAAAGATAAAAAGGCCAAAAGATAAAGGAATACTAAGAGCTGGATTGGTTTCAAGTTTATTTATTCGTTCATGAGTCAGCGTGCATCAACACTGCAATGAAGTTACTGTGAAAATCCCCCAGTCACCACACTCCAGTGCCTGTTCGGGTACACCGAGGGAGAATGTAGCACGGCCAACGCAATTAACCAGCATGTCTTTCAGACTGTGGGAGGAAACCGGAGTATCCCCACGCAGATACAGGGAGAACATGCAGACTCCACACAGATAGTGACCCAAGCTGGGAATTGAATCCAAGCCAAGTTGTTTTTCCAAAGCCTGGAAAAAAAAAATCCAATAATCAGTAATTGATAAACAGCTCATACCGCTTGGTGCTGACCCTGGCCACTGCGTAAGAGATGGTGGCAAAGTGGTAACGTCACTGGACTACAAACCTAGAGGCCCAGATTAATGCTCTTGGGAACAAGGTTTCAAATCCCACCATAGCAATACTGGAACTTAAAATTTGATTAAACCTGGAATATAAAGGAAGCCTCAGTAAAACTATGCAACCATCTTTAATTGTAAAAATCCACCCAGTTCACTCATCTCCTTGAAGGAAATCTGTCTTCACTGTATCTCCATTTGACTCCAGACCCATAGCAATGGGGTTGACTGAAACGATAGAATCCCAACAGTGCAAGAGGCCATTCAGCCCGCATCGACAACAATCCCACCCAAGCCCGATCCCCATTTACCCCAGTAATCCCCCTTACAGTAAGGGGCAAATTTAGCATGGCAAATCCATCTAACCCGCACATCTTTGGACTGTGGGAGGAAACCGGAGCACCCGGAGGAAACCCACACAGACACAGGGACAGTGTGCAAATTCCAGTGACCCAAGGTTGGAACTGAACCTGGATCCCTGTCGCTGACAGGCAGCAGTGCTAACCAAACTCTGATTAAGGGGAACTGGGGACAGGTAATAAATGCTGCCCTCACCAGCGACTCCCAGATCCCATGAAACAAAAAAAATCAACAAAAAAAACAGGAAGTAGTGAATTTTCATCAGGGACAGAAAGTTAGGACAATTAGGATTTAAAGTTGAGCAAGAAAATCTACTACTGTGTGGGTGTGGTGTAATTATTTTTTTAAAAAGTGAAGCTAAGATATACTCATTGCATTAAAATGAGCCCGATCACAACAGTTGCCTTTATGTCCAGTTCCTGCCTGATCTGAAGGGCATTTGGAGAGACGTTTACAGAATAGAAGGGCAATATCCAGTACTATCACTAGATGGCCCTGGTTTAATGACGTGTGTATCTGAATAAGGTCAGTGTCGGGGCATCTGCAAGCGTGAAGGACCCAAATGCCAATGGGTGTGAGCGGCTCAGCTTTACTTGACTGAACGCCTAAAGCAAGTCTCAAACTTCTAACAAGTGTGTTAACATAAATCCACGTTTTAACACGGAACGGCGAGGAAATAAATCAGGGCAGGAGTGGGAAATGAGAAAACCTCTTGTCACTCGAGATATGTCCATGTATGGCATCCCCTCTCAGTCACCATACACTATCTCTGGGTTCCTGCATTCCATGTGGTGAGGAGCAGTTTAGTAACTATTCTGCATAGCTTTCAGATGACTGCGCTTACCCCTCATGTACATTTGATACACAAGCTAAGCTGTACTGATCAAATAGACAGCTAGCTTAGTGACTGTACCAGTCATGCTCTCAGTATCCACTGGGTGCAGGAGCAATTCATTTTCTTTAAAAAGGGTTTCAAAAGGGGAAAGCGTTCAGGGACATTGAAAACTGTTAGGTACGGATTAACGAGTGGTTAGCTTGACATTGCACACAACGCGTTTTCGAGCAGAGCTCCGAAAACAAGGATTGGGAAGACGATGGCACTCAACGACAAAAGCTACAACATTCTTTCCAACACTGGAAAAGCCAAGAGCAATGCAAGTATCTTGTCCTTCATCCCAAAGTCCTCAACTCTCCCTGGTGTCTCCCAATCAGGCCCAAAGGGGCTGGATAAGATCAAAAGACTAGGAGCAAAAATTAGGCCACTCAGCCCATCTAATCTGGTCCACCATTCAATCATGGCTGATGTTTTTCTCCTATTCCTTGTTCATACGCCTCGCCCTTTCAGAGTGCAGCTCATTCTTTCTGACCTCAACTGCTGCTGATTCCAGGATTTTCAATCTTGGTCATTTTTGTTCCACTTCAAGGTCAAATTCATACAGTTGGATGGACCGACACTCTCCCATTTCAATTTCACACCCTCTTTCTCCCTCTTAACCCCTGCCACCTCCCACAACCAAGGCCTACACCACCACTCCATGAATGTATGGCCATGTAGCAGGAGAGTCCGTGGCACAGTGCACAGGAACTCTGCCTCCAAGCCAAAGCTCTGGGTTCAAGTCCCACTACACACTCAATTGGATTACATTTACTCCTAGGAGGTTTCTTAACAGATTTGTCCCCACCTTTCCAGCTAGTCAGTCTATGCAGTATCCTTAATAATAGAACCATATAGAACACTACAGCACAGAAACAGGCCTTTTGGCCCTTGTCTGTGCTGAACCATTTTTCTGCCTAGTCCCACTAACCTGCACCATATCCCTCCCTCCACACCCCTCCCATCCATGTACCTGTCCAAGTTTTTCTCAAATGTTAAAAGTGAGTTCACATTTACCACTTCATCTGACAGCTCATTCCACACTCCCCCACTCAAATTTTCAACATTTTTATATCTGGTAAAGAGAAAGGACCATTGAAAAATGATAAAGAAAAACACAAATCAAAACACCATGTTTTTCTTTCTCCAGTGTTGTATACGGCAGTGTCCTGGAGATGGATCTTCAGCACCTGGAGACTCCAGGCCAATCCAGAGGCTCCAAGCCAATCCCAGAAGATGGGCAACCCTACATCCAGTGACAACCCAAAATGTTTTCATTACGTAGCCAATCTGCTTCAATCTCAACCCGAAATCCTTCCAACACAAGCCTTGGGCATTAGGGGCAGCACAATGGTTAGCACTGCTGCCTCACAGCATGAAGGGCCCAGGTTCGATTCCCGGCTTGGGTCACAATCTGTGTGGAGTCTGCATGTTCTCCCCATGTCTGTGTGGGTTCCTCTGGATGGTCCAATTTCATAGAATCCCTCAAGTGCAGGAGACCATTTGGCTCATCGAGCCTGCACCAAAAACAATCCCACCCAGGCCCTATCCCCGTATCTCCATGTATTTACCCTGCTAGTTCCCCTGACACTAAAGGGCAAATTTATCATGGCCAGTTGCCCTAATCCACACATCTTGAGTGTGGAAGGAAGCTGGAGCACCTGGAGGAAACGCACACAGACACAGGGAGAACGAACAAACTTCACACAGCCAGTCACCCAAGGCTGGAATTGAACCCAGGCCCCCCCCGGTGCTGCGAGACGGCAGTGCTAACCACTGTGCCACCATGCAGTCCAAAAATGAGAGTATAGGTTGATTAGCCATGCTAAATTGCCCCTTAGCGTCAGGGAGATTAGCAAGGTAAATACATGGTGTTACAGGAATCGGGCCTGGATGGGATAGATATCGGTGCAGACTTGATGGGCCAAAGGCTTCTTTCTGCATTGTAGGGATAACAAACATGCCTACGCCTAGTCAACCATGTTTAATACGGAGCGGCAACTCAAACCTCAGTCAGTTTACTGACTCTTCCCTAAACAGGTGCAAACATGCTTTGTCTGTGCCTCATGGCAGGTGGAGAATAAGTAGCAGTTATGGCACAAAAACTCTTAAACTATGGATGTTTTATGTTCAAATGTAGACTGAAACATATGGAGAAAGAGGGTAGCTAATCAAAGGGTAGGTTCACTCAAGGCCAGTGGAGGGAATGTGTAGGTGGAGCCAGATGGAGGTCCTTAACGAATACTTTGTATCAGTGTTTGCAAAGGAGAAGGATGTGACTGTGGAGAGGAGCATGTTGACATTCTAGGACATTAGAGGGTAGTTGTGGAGGGGACCTTGTCGGGCTGGAGGCCAGTGACCAGTGGTGTGCCGCAGGGCTCGGTACTGGGACCTCTCCTCTTTGTAGTCTACATAAATGACTTGGAAGAGGGCGTAGGTGGTGTGATCAGCAAGTTTGCTGATGACACCAAGATGGCAGGGTTGGTGGGTACGGAACTGGATTGTCAGGTGATACAACAGGATATAGATAGGTTGGTGCAGTGGGCAGATAGGTGGCAGATGGCATTTAATCCTGACAAATGCGAGGTGATGCATTTTGGACGGAATAATGCAGAGAGGAGCTATGTGATAAAAGGTAGACCGATTAGGAGTACAGAAATACAGAGGGACCTGGGAGTGCAGGTTCACAAATCTGTGAAGGTTGCGTCACAAGTGGAGAAGGTTGTTAGGAAGGCTTATGGGATGTTAGCCTTTATAGGAAGGGGCGTAGAGTATAAAAGCTGCCGTCTAATGCTTCAGTTGTACAGAACGTTGGTTAGACCGCATTTGGAGTACTGCGTCCAGTTCTGGTCACCTTACTACCGGAAGGACGTGGAGTCTCTGGAAAGGGTGCAGAGGAGGTTTACCAGGATGTTGCCTGGCATGGGGGGACTGGGTTACGAGGAGAGATTGAAGAAACTGGGGCTATTCTCCTTGGAAAGACGGAGATTGAGAGGGGACATGATAGAAGTATATAAGATACTGAAGGGAATAGATAGAGTTAATAGTGAGAGACTGCTCCCTAGACTGGGTACGAACACGAGAGGTCATCATTTAAGGGTGAGGGGGGAGAGGTATAATTTGGAGGTGAGAAGAAGGTTCTTTACGCAGATAGTTGTGGGGGTCTGGAACGCGCTACCGAGTAGGGTGGTGGAGGCAGGAACGTTGGACTCGTTTAAGATGCAGTTAGATAGGCACATGAGTGAAACGAGAATGGAGGGATATGGTAGGGGCTATTAAATAGGGTTAAACCTCGGGAGACACCGGAAGGGCAGGCTGTAAGATTAATATTTTTTGTCTTTATTCCACAGGTGGAGGTCCACCTCGTGTCAAGCGAGGGGCATGCACACGGCGGGTCGTGCGTGGGCTGCTCTTGGAAGTCCAGGAGTGGCCTAGTACTTCGTGTCGGTGCGTGTGCTTGATCCTGGACCGGTAGACGGGCGCCGCAACAGCTCAGTGACTAGCACTGCTAGCTGTGCAGACACATGGATTTGGGCCTGTGTCTGTGGGAGTTTGCGCATTCTCCCTGTGGTTGCGTGGGTTTCCTCCGGGCGCTCCGGTTTCCTCCCACACCCCAAAGATGTGCTCTTAGGCTAATCGGTTTCTACTAAATTGACACTATTTCTTCCCTGAATCTGGCTAAGTTAGGGGTTCCATTCGTAGACATGCAGGGTAGAATAGGTGTAGGGTGATGCGGCGGTGCGGGCTCGTTGGGCCGAAGGGCCTGTTTCCTGTGCTGGGTTGTTCTTTGTATGTTGAGATAAAGGGAGAAGGCACTGGAGGTTTTGAAAAACATTAAGATGGACAAGTCCCCAGGGCCAGATAGGAGTTTCCCAGAATATGGAGGGGGAAGAAATTGCTGATGCCTTGGCCAAAATCTTTGTATCTTCTTTAGCCACACGTGAGATACCAGAGAATTGGAGAGTAGCTAACAGTGTCTCTTCTGCCCTTCTTCAATAGAGGAACAATGTGGGAAGTTACAAGTCTATGAACTTCACATCCACAATGGGGAAATTATTGGAGATGATTCTTAGGGACAGGATGTACTCCTGTGGATGAGAATAGGCTTAGTGATTGGCAGCATGGTTTTATGAAGGGGAGATGATATCTTAAACTTGATTGAGTTCTTGAGGAAACGACAAGAAAAATTGACCAGGGTAGGGCAGTGGATGTTGTATACATGGACTTCAGTAAAGTTTTCTCATGGCAGTCCGAAAGTGAAGTCATATGGAATCTGAAGTGAGCTGATAAGGTGAACATAAAACTGATTTGGGTATAGAAAAAGCAGAGAGCAGCCGTGGAGGGGTACTTTTCTAACTGAAAGGCTGCGAGAAGCGATGTTCCACAAGGATCAGTGCTGGGGCCTCTGTTTTATATACGTGTATTGGAGAAAAATGGTAGGTGGTCCGATTAGTAAATTTGCAGATGAGACAAAAATTGGGGGAGTAGTGGATAGTGAGGAGGATACAACAGGATGCGAAATCAACTGGATATCTGGGCCAAAAGATTAATTTAACCCAAAGAAATTAGGTGATGCGATCTCGAAGGTCTACTGCAGAAGGAAAGTGTACAGTAAATGGTAGAGCCCTTAGAAATATTAGCATAGAGGGATCTCGGCATGCAATTCTGAAGGTGGCAACTCAGGTGGTCAAGAAGGCATATGGCATGCTGGCGTTCATGGATCGGGGCATTGACAAGAGATTTGGAAAATCATGCTGCAACTGTATAAGACTTTGGTTCAGCCGCATTTGGAATATTGTGTACAATTCTGGCTGCCACACTACCAGAAGGATGTTGATGCATCGGAAAGCACGTCCAAGAGATTCACCAGGATGTTGCCTGGTTTGGAGGATGTGGACTAAGAAAGGTTGAACAAACTTGGATTGTTTTCATTGGAGCAGAGGAAGAGAGGGGGACCTGATAGAGGTTTACAAGACGATAGTATTGGAGAGAGTGGATAATCAGAGTCTTTTTCCCCAGGGTCGAAGAGTCTATTACTCAGGGGTGTAGGTTGAAAGTAAGGGGGGGTGGTTAAGAGAGATAGAAGGGGCAGGTTTTTCAGAGGGTGGTGAAGGCTTGAAATGTGCCGCTGGAGGAGCTGATGGAAGCAGATTCTATAACAATGTTCAAAAGACATCTTAATAGATACATGAGTAAGCAGGGAATACAGGGATATATGGACCACAGAGGCAAGAATATATTAGATTAGAGGCATCTGTATCAGCACAGACTTGGTGAGGGGCAAAGGGCCTGTTGGTGTCTATTGTTCTTTGATCATTAGAGGAACTGGTCTTGCAAACTGCCAGTGTCAGTAAAAATCCAACTGGTTTTACTCCCCTGTCCTAATATCGCAGTTGGTTTCTGATCACAATTGTGAAACATCATGGGATACTTGGATGGCACAGTGGTTAGCACTGCTGCCTCACAGCACCAGGGACCCGAGTTCGATTCCCAGCTTGGGACACTGTGCAGACTCTGCACCTTCTGTGTATCTGTGGGTTTCCTCCCACAGTCAAAGATATGCGAGTTAGGTGCATCAGCCGTGCTAAATTCTCCTTCAGCATACCCCAACAGGCACCAGAGAGTGGCGGCTAGGGGATTTTCACAGTTACTTCACTGCAACGTTAATGTAAGCCTACTTGTGACAATTGTAAATAATACGTTTACAAATACAAATCCAGATCCCTGTAAACCAAATCTTTCCTCAACTCGTGCAGTTGGCTAAGATAATTACTAAAAACGAATAAAAGTTATCCACAGCCAAACCTAATTTCTTTTATGACTTGATTTGTACTTTGAGCTCGGAATCTGGAGGTTTGGAGAAGGCTTTACTTTATTCAAGTATAGGAAGTGTTATCTGATTGAAGCATGAACCCTAAACTGTAACTATCAGCAAAATCATTGGCAATTTACACCTTCATTCAAAGATTAGGAATCTGCTTCGGGTAACAGTGTCACATCCAGGGCAGTGGATCAAAGTTGAGCTTAGAGGGCAGTGGATCCGAATCCCCCCCCACTACTTATTCACCAGCCATTGATTTTAATGCCATTTGTTACAAAAAGTACTTATCAATTGTGGTTACAATGTGGTTAACACATCAATGCAGTCTGACGACAGTTCTTGGTGGCTGTAACAGGTTAAGTTTGCAGGGTGTTGGATTGCTAGACAGATCTGCAAATTACAGACTAGACACCACCAATTTTCCATTTGGTATAAACGTGAGAATCCATTTCACTCCAGGAATTAATCAACTGAGAAATTAGGGATCTCTTATTTTAAGAGCAAACTTTAATAACAAACTATAGCTCCAACAAATTAAATCAGCTTAACTAGGGACAGTACTTAAAAATGAAAGGCAAATTCCAGCTGATGCCTGTTCCTGTTCCAAATAATTCCTCAGACTCAAAAGCCACTTTAAATACAGTTAGCAACCATAAGTACACTTGCTACAAATTGTGTAATCAACCTCGAAGCAGAGAATGGATTTCAGCAACTTGCACCTCTTGGCTTCAAGCAATTCCCACCCAGAACTGAAAAGCTGTTTCTCTGCTATAGACTTAACTCCTCCCATTAATATCACACGACCCTGCCTCGCTAAACCCACCTTCCATTCCTTTTGTCAAAACCCCAGGGGAAGTCTCCATCTATAAACAAAAATCCATTAGCTCTATCTTGCTCTCCCACCATCAGAACATTTTCCAGACACTTGCAGAATAGAGCTGCATCTGTAAACATAACCACGATACACTATTATCACAAGGGATGCAGGTTTTCAAGGGAATGATTTATTGTGGCATACATACCAGTCAGGGAGGGCTAACTTATTGCAATAACCGTGTAAACCAAAGGGTCACTTAGAGCTAAAACGTGAACTCATCTTTCCACAGAAGCTGTCAGACCTGCTGAGTTTTGTTAGTATTGTGTGTTTCTGGTAATATAATAGGAGCATTGAGAAGCTGAGAAGTCAAAGAGGGCAGTTTGGTCAATAGTCGGGATTGTTTGCTTTTTTTTAAAAAAAAACAACAAACTTTTACTGGCAGCGTTTCTGGCAACACTGGCTAACTTCCACACCACATCAGAAAGAGTCAAGCCCTTGGAGAAAACTTTAGTTACGGACGAGATCCAGTCAAGCTTTCAGTTTTATAACGCTTTGCGGGTTAGGAAGGGTGAGGAGTGGTCCAGCTTCTACTGTCCACTCTCTCCCCATCCCATATAGCTGCCCAGACACGCCAGTGTCTATTTTCGCACCCCACCCCAAACCTAGCTAAGGTCCTGCTAAGTCTGGCAGGACCCTTCAACCAATATTGCAGCAGCTAGACTTGTTCAGAAGCTAGACTTAACGGTGGGTTTAGGCACCCCCCCCCCCCCACAAATGTTCCAAATCCCCAAAACAGTGACCGTGGGGGGATTGTGGTGCGGAGTGTGCCCGAGACCAGTGCAGATTGCTCCGTCACACTCATTGTTACGAACTTAGAAACTTGCCACCCAACTTGTGCTCACTATAATAATGTGCATTTAGCTAAGTAATAAAACATCAAGGCACTTCACTCGCTGTTAGTTAGACAAAAATTGACATTCACATAAGGCCGGTGAACAGAAGCCTAGTCCGAGCAGTGTAGAGCCCCTCAGTACAGAGAAAAACCATTTGACCCAATGAGTTTGCATGTTCTTCCAAAAGAGCATCTTATCCAGGTCCTGTTACCCCACCCCCACACATTTACCATGGCCAATCCATCTCATCTGCACATTTTTGGAGTGTGGGAAGAAACCCAAACAGATACGAGAGAACTTGCAAACTCCACACAGACAGTGACCCAAGCTGAAATTGAACCCGGATGCCTGGCGCTGAGAGGCAGAGCTAACCACTGCGCCACCTCTGCGCTAATTTGAGTGGCGATTCCAGGGTTGAGGGCCAGCTGCAAGGACTGCCAAAACGGTGGGCAGGAGAATGTCGGGCACACAAGAGGCTGGAACGGAAAGAAAACAAATCTTGGAAGGGTTGGAGCAGGACATGGAAATTGGGAGGGATTTGAACACGAGGAGAAATTTAAATTTAGGGCACTGCTGGACACGGAGCTACAGTAAAAAAGTCTGACAACACCAGGTTTTAGTCCAACCCATTTATTTGATAATAGACTCGCAAGCTTTTGGGGTTAGCCCCTTGGTCAGGACAAGGAGCTAACATGGGTCATGAAATACCAGGTGAACAGAAGAGAAAACGCTGGAAAATCTCAGCAGGTCTGGCAGCATCTGTAAGGGGAAACAGCTGACATTGAGTCCAGGTGACCCTGTGTCGAAGGTAGTCCACTCCTCCACTATACCCAACACCTCTGTCACTCATGGCACCTTCCCATGCAATCGCAGAAGATGCAACACTTACTCCTGTAGCTCTATATTTACCATACAAGGTCCAAAATATTCATTCTGGGTTAAACAGCGTTTCATTTGCACCTGAATTTGGTCTATTGCATTCGCTGCTCCTGATGTGGTCTCCTCTTTATATCGGAGAGGCCAAGCGTAGATCGCTTTGCTGAACTCCTTCAGTCCGTGAACCATCAGGACCCTGACCTTCCGGCTGCTTGCTGTTTTAACCCGATCCTGCTCCCCCATGCCTGTCCTTGGCTCGCTGCAACGTTCCAGTGAAGCTCAACGCACACCGGAGGAACAGCATCTCGTCTTCCGGATCAGCACGTCACAGCCTAGCTTGGACAAAGGGCGATCTGGACTCGAAACGTCAGCTCTTTTCTCTCCTTACAGATGCTGCCAGACCTGCAGAGATTTTCCGACGCTCTCTCTTTTGGTTTCAGATTCCAGCACCCGCAGTCACTTGCTTTTATTCCGACGGGTGAACAGGAGATCCTCGATGGGTTGACGCAGTCACGGACAGGTGGGAATCCGGCCAAGCCACGGAATAGTCGGGTTGGGAGACGATGGAAACACGATAGCAGGGTGGACCGAGGGGTGAGCGAAGTCAGGTGGTTGGGCAATTGCAGGGAAGGCCTTTTTCCAAACAAAGGGTAAAAACGATGGGTTAATTCTAAACCCACCCCCCCCTATAAAGCAGTAGGTTGGGCAAGGTTTGTTAAAATGTCAATTTCAGAGCCAATCCTAACAGAGGCACCACTCCCAGGGGGGCAGGGTGAAAGTTTACGTACACAAAGGCTGGTAGTTAACAGTTAACCTGCTTTAACCCTGCAACGTCAGGATTCCCAGGCCTGAGGAAACCTGGCAAGGCAAGAGGCCAGGATAATTCTGGACAAAAGGCATGTGGTTCTGTGGCCAGGAGGAGGGGTAGTTGTCTCAAAACCACTGATATCCCTGGGATTTTGAATGCCCATTAATATGCAGTTAAAAAGAGTAAACCACATCACTGGATCTGGAGTCACGTGTAGGCCAGGATTCTCTTTTATTCTTCATTTGCAGGGTGTGGGTGTCACTGCCTGGGCCAGCATTCACTGCCCAGGCCTAATGGCCCTTAAGGTGGTGGTGAGCCACCTTCTTGAACTCCTGCAGTCCCCAAGCCTGTAGGTACACTCAGCGCTGTTAGGGATACAGCAACAGGATTTTGACCCAGTGACAGTGAAGGAACAGAGCGAGACGTTTCCAAGTCAGGATGGTGAGTGGGAGAGTTAATCATCAAATTTAAAAAAAAATCACAAGTTACAAGCTGCTAGATTGAGTCACACAAAGACAACAGGTCGAGATTAAAGCAGTTCCAGATAAGCATCAAGGACCATAAAACTCCCAGTTACAAGGCAGACTTTAGTCACAGTATATACACACACAAGAATTCAACTCAACCCCATGCAGCTACAGCTGTGTCCAATATGGGCAGCTCAGTGGTAAACACTGCTGCCTCACAACGCTGGGGGCCTGGATTCAGTTCTGGTCACTGTGTGGAGTTTGCACATTCTCCCTGTGGGGGTTTCCTCTGGGATGCTCCGGTTTCCTCCCACAATCCAAAGACGTGTGTGGGTTAGATTGATTGGTAATGCTAAATTGACCCTTAGTGTCAGGAGGATCAGCAGCATTAATACGTGGGGATAAGGGGATTGGGCCAGGGAGAGATCGTGGTTGGTGCAGACTTGATGGTCCGAATGGCCTCCTCCTGCATTGTAGAGGTTCTATTCTCTGATTAAAACAATGGGAAGTTGGTCAGACATAACTATCATATTCATATCAGGAGGGTGGTAGAAAGTAAAGAAATATATGTTTGGTGACATTATAATTAGGTAGACATGCATATGTTGTAATTGGACAACTATTCCCTTACGTAAACCTAACCAACAGTTGAGTAGACAGAGACAACTTTGATACAAATGTACGTCTGATTAGTATATAGTACTGCTAATTATGGTCATTGAATATAGAAGTATATCCGTTTGTCGAACTGTTTCCAGTGCTCTGGACTGTACCACCACCTAACCATCTGGAATTCTTGCTATTGCTTGTAGACAAACAGCTGATTTTAAATTCAAGTTCATCTGGTTACTCGAAGGGAACGAGGTTTGTAACAAACTGAACCCCCACCAGCCCTACAGAGGGGAACCGCCAGGTGATGCTTTTCTTGTTCTTCTGAATGGCAGCAGTCATGGTTTTGGAGGGCACTGCCCAAGGAGTCTTGGTAGTTTCCTGCAGTGCATCTTGTAGATGGTACACAGTTGCCACTGTTCATCAGGGGTGAATGTTTATGGAAGGGGGAGCAATCAGCAGGGTTTTGTCCTGGCTGGCGTTGGAGTTTGAGTGTTGCTGGAGCTGTATTCATCCACACAAGTGGAGGGTATCCCGTTACACTCTTGACTTATGACTGGTAGATGGTGACCAGACTTTGGGGAGTCAGTAGGCAGGTTATTTGCCATAGGATTCCCAGCCTCTGTCCTGATCTGGTTGCCACAGTATATATATGGCTAGTCCAGTTTCTGGATGTTAATAATGGGGGATTCAGCAAGAGCAATGCTGTTCCATGTCCCTCCTCGAAAGGACACTGCTTTGAACCAGATGGGTCTTTGCAAGAACAGTTTTATGGTCACCAATATGAAAACTAACTCTTCAATTCCAGGTTTATTCATTGAATTTAAATTCCACCAGTTGCCACAATGGGATTTGAACCTGTGTCCCCAATCCATTGGCTGATCCTTTGATCCAGTGACAGTGTGACAACACCAGTAACAGCTCTAGGTTCCTTTCCTGTGTTACAAACAGCACTGAGTGCGTTCAGATTCCGATCACACCAACATAGGAACAGGGAAACAGTTGTAAAATTGCATGTTGCAGAGTTGAACCCCAGGGAAATGGGGTTCCCAGGGAAATGTGGACTTCCCAACCAAGATGCCACCCTCCCGCATACCAAACCCTTCCATCTCTAAAACAAACATCCTTGACAAGGCCCAACACTACATTTCAAAAATCCTATCAGGGATAAATTTGCGACTGCAGGTTTCTCCCAGTCTTCTATAATTTCAATACAATACTTAAAATACTGAAGTGGTGATAGAACAAAGAACAAACCAGCACAGGAAACAGGCCCTTCGGCCCAACGAGCCCACGCCGCCATCTTAAAGCATTTTCCTACCCCTACCTTGACCCGTGTGTATGCGTGTGGTACCCCCATTGGAAACCAGATTCAGGGGAGAATAGTTTAGGGACAATTTGTTACACCAATGGGTTGATGGGCCAGGAGAAAAATCATTGGAGTACATTTCTCATTTTCTTTGAGCTCTATTATTTGTATTAAGATGAAATTTGGGAAGGTGGTGGAAGACAGACTGTTTGACAAAGACATCACCCAATTGGGGTAATGAGTCTGCTCATTTCCCAATTGGCACAGAAAGGTGGAGCTTCACAAAGATAACCAATCACGATCGTGCTGGGACAGGTCAGCTCTCAACAGGTGGTCATGTGATCAAACCAGCCACCATACACCCAATCTAGAGTTGCCAATGCTGACCTAATGCAGGAAGGCCTAATCTCTGCTCCATTAACCCTAAATGAATCCCATGTCATTCTTCTCCCCATCCCCTCCCCAAAAATGACTCTATCCCTCCAACAGCAATGTGCTGCTAATTTGTGTTCAATAATGTAGCAGTGATAGAACATATATCTCAGCATTCTCAGCTGACATCAATACAGGCCCTAGGGTGAAGGGACATTTTTTTGCAGCATTTAGCCTTCCTGAAGCAAGTATTGTCCTTTAAAAGGAAGCAGTACACAACCTTGAAATATAACCAAGAGAGAGTATGTTACTTAAAGCATTGCAAATAGCAGCGACAGTGGCTGCCTCTCAGCACCAGGGACCCAGGTTCAAATTCAACATTGGGTGACCATGTGGAGTTTGCACTCTCTCTGCATGGGTTTCCACCAGGGCCTCTGGTTTCTCCTCAGTCTGAAAGACATGCAAGTTAGGCGGATTGGCCATGCTAAATTTCCCTTCAGTGTCCCAAGATGTGTAGGTTAGGGGAATTAGCAGGATATATACTTGGGGTTGCAGGTGCAGGTCCTGGGTGGAAATCCCCCTGACACTAAGGGGCAGTACGTAGGGTTACAAGGATAGACCCTGGGTGGGGTTGCTCTTGGTGCAAACGCGATGGGCTGAATAGCCGCTATTTGCGATGCTTTAAGTAACATACTCTTTTGGTTATATTTCAAGGTTGTGTAGGGATTCAATGAAATCAGAAGTACCAGTTAATTAATGAAGATCATCTGAATACAAAGAAATGCAGTTCATCACAGGGAGAAGGTCTTTTTAAACTTCAGTACAGCAGTTATATTTTGTAGAAAAATATTCAGATGTTCGTGTTATGGCTCCAAGGCAGACTATTTAAATTTTAAAATTGTTTCAGATTTACTTTGTTCTTGAACACAAAATGTACATCTTTCAGGACAAGCAAAACGTAACCACATCCAGAGAAATTCTGTCTCCATTGAGATAAAAGAGTCTACCTTTTTCCTTCAACTTCAGAACCCTTTGTCTGTCTCATTAGGAACTGGGCAAGACTAAAAATTCAGGACTGAATCGCCAAGCAATCAGCCTACGTTCTACGTTGTAACAATTGGCCCAGACACAGCAGTTCAACAAGCAGTTGTTATCTTCTTATCTTGTACTATAGACTTGATTAATCTCTGCATTGCAGACTGTGGGAAATGAGCTTAGCTCGCCAAAGAAAGCTGCACTTCCTCAGGAGGAATTGCTTGCGTCATACTTTTTGGGATTATGCACCCACCTGGCAGTTTCCACACTCAATCTGAAGATGAGTTGTCATATTAAAGCTTTTTCCTGACATCAGACACGTTTAGATTCTAGAATGAACCTCAAATATACTGGCCCAATTAATTCACTTGTGCATAATTACCTCTCAGACAAGTTACACTCCGAGATTTAGCCTGAATGCAATAGTCTGGTAGGCTGCTGTTTCTTTGCTTTTGCAGTAACTCTCGACTTCCCGAGTAACAAGGATGGAAACTACTGCTTCAGAATATCTAAGCCACTCATGCCATGCTTGGAGTCACGGGTCAGTTTATTGGAGGCACACCAGGTTGAAAAATGTCCTTTTGTTAACAGGGCAAGGAAAGGCTGAATCCAAGTATCCTCTGTCCATTACAAAGAAGCAGAATATCAGAGATATCAGGGCAAGAGGAGTCACAACATATAACTGGAGCTCATTAAATTTTGGGTCCTTTAAAATTATATCCAAGAATGATAGCCACTCATAGAAATCCTTTGAAAATTTGCTTTTCACACTGTAAAAGAGAATGCTCTTTCCAAACCCCAGTTCTAGAAATTATTCCAATCAGTTGCAAAAGACTATTATGTAACTATAAGAAATTATGCAAATCATTAACACTGCTTAAAAAAGAAATTGAAGCTTTTTGTCTCACACTCATCAGGATGTTTTGCAAGAATACCAAACAACTATTTGTGAGCGTTGGAATGCATTTATGTATTCAACAAAATAAGGATCATCTTGTACCTGAACTCTGATGCTCAGATTTGTTTAATAACCGTTGCCCTGTCAGAGAACTGCTCCATTTCAGCTGGGTGAGTTGATCAAAAAGGCTACCTTCCTCCTTTATTTGGTTAACTGCACCATTCTTGACATTAAATGTGACAAAATGGACATCAGGGCGCAATTTTGACCAAGTTTCCTTTCGGGAGCAAGAGTGGGTGAAAATAGAGCGAAGGACAAGAGGAGGAGGAGAAAGGACTTGAAATCTGGGATGATCACATCCAGCGGGATGAGGGAGTTGTACTCAGTGGGTGGTGGTAGCCTATAAAACCCCTCTCACAAACTGCCATGGCTATCGTTATAGAAGTGATGACAAAAGATTGCTCATTGTCACACCGTGACACCCCTGTGCGTTTACATTATAGCTAATCCACCTTATCTGCCTTGGAGAGGGTACCAGGATGCTGACTGGATTAGAGGGTGAGAGTTATAAGGAGAGGCTGGACAAGCTAATGTTTTCCATGGGATGGGGGAGACCTGATAGAAGTCTATAAAATTATGAGGCGTAGATAGGGTTGAGTCAGGTTACTTTTCCCTCAGCGTTGAGATGTCTAATACTAGGGGGCATGCACTTAAGATGTTTGGCAGGGGAAGGGGGGAGGAGAATGTTCAAAGGAGATGAGGGGCAAGTTTCTATTTTAAAATACAGTGTGTTAGGAGTCTGGAACATGCTGCCAGGGGTGGTGGTGGAGGCAGATACGATAGGGTCAGTTGAGGAAACTGGTGCACTTGGAGGAAACCCACACAGATACAGGGAGAATGTACAAACTCCACGCAGTCACCCGAGGCCAGAACTGAACCTGGGTTTCTGGTGCCTTGAGACAGCAGTGCTAATCACTGCCATCCAACGTGACATTTTTCCCCCATCAGAAAAAGTCACAGATGTAGAGCAGCCCCTGATGTTCAGATATTTCGTGCTCATAAAAATATAAATTTAAGTTTACCAGATGAGCCTGTCTCAATATATCCACTCAAAAAGGTGACAACATCGTGCTAACTTACGCCTGTGATTTCAATTGTAATTGGATGCCAAACAGTGCAGCTTCTAATCTGGTTTGTCACACCTTCTTGAGCATCAACTCAATTCACAATTGAGTGATCACTGGCTATCAGTGGGACCAAAAGAAAGCGTGAGCCATCATTGCATCTTCAGGGAATAACTAAACAAATCCAGACTCAATCCTCCGCGACTCCTCCAGGAGTTTAAGGATCAGCCGCTGAACTTTCAGATAAGCTCTTTATCATTCAGCATTACAAAGCTCACTTAACAACAATTCTGCTCTAATCATGGGAAGGCTAAGAGAGAACTCTCCCTCCAGGGACTGGCCCATGCAAAAGAATCTTTTTGGTCTATTCACAACTCAGATTTCTGAGACAACATACAGGTTTCAGACAATGGTAAGGCCACACTCAGAATACCGTGCGCAATTCTGGTCATCCTATTATAGAGAGGATATTATTAAACTAAAGAGTGCAAAAAGATTTACTAGGATCCAACCGGGACTTGATGGATTGAGTTTTAAGGAGAGGCTGAATAGACTGGGACATTTTCCTCTGGTGTGTAGGAGGCTGAGGGATGATCTTAGAGGTCTATAAAATGATGAGGAGCACACATCAGCTAAATAGTCAGTATCTTTTCCCAAAGGTAGGGGAGTCTAAAACTAGAGGGCATAGTTTAAGGTGAGAGGGCAGAGATACAGAAGGGTCCAGAGGGGCAATTTTTTCTGAGGGTGGTGAGTGTCTGGAGTGGTAGTGGTAGAGGCAGGTACAATTTTATCTTTTAAAAAAAGCATTGATAGTTACATGAGTACAATGGGTATAGAGGGATATGGGCCAAATTGGGATTAGTTTAGGTCTTTTTAAAAAAAAAGATGGCATGGACAAGTTGGGCCAAAGGGTCTGTTTCCATGTTGTAAACCTCTGACTAATCCAGGTCCTTCTATAGAAAGGGAGACGCAATCTTGCAAAAAGGATTCCTGTTACACTAACTGCCACGCTAATAGCCAATTTGGAAGTTACATTCCACGTGTTAGTATCTGCAAGTAGGGTAGAGATTGTCAAAGTAAATTTTATTGGAACATTGATTTGGACAATTCCACTAGATCGCTCTTTGTGGGATCCAAACGCAAGGTAAATGACCTTTAGAACAAATCTGAATGAACTTTGATTTATTTGAAAGCCAAATGCTCCTTCAAGCAGTGAACAAGCCAGCTTCAATCATTGTTTTGTAAAATACAGTAATCTAGACAGCTATGGGAAACCAGATTAAAACGGCAGAGATTAAGGGTGCATTGTCCTCACAAACTCAGATGCTGGTTTCAGCCAATTCTAAAGGGATTTTGTCTGATTTAATTTCCAGTTCTAATTTTGACTCTGGTAACGTGGCACACACTATGTGCCCAAGCGATGGTTCAGACTTCTTTACCCTATCTTAACCAAAGTGGTACAAGAGTAGGACATTTGATTACAGTACATATTGATACACAGAAGTTCATTCATAGCATAATAAGTATTTGCCCTTTCTTCTGACCTTGCTCGACCTGTTTCAGGAAAGAGGACGGAAACTACAGTGGCTGAGTGAAGACAAATTGTTGGCACTGGACAGTGATGAATGTTATCTTCGATGGCAATGGGGTTTTGATCAATTGGGCCAGTGATCTGACGAACGGCAGATGGAGTTTAACTTAGATAGATGCAAGGTGAACCAGGACGGGACTTAGTGGTAGGACGTTGGGGAGAGTTACTCAAAGATTTAGTGGTACAGATTCATAGCTCCTTGAAAGGGGAGTCACAAGTGGACAGAGTGAAGGCATTCGGCATGCTTGGTTTCATTGGTCAGAACATTGAATACAGGAATTGGGACATCTTATTGTTAAGACCAGACTTGAAATGCTGACGTACAGTTCTGGTCATCCTATTATAGAAAGGATATTAAACTAGAAAAAGTGCAGAAAAGATTTACTAGGATGCTACCAGGACTTGAGGGTTTGAGTTATAAGGAGAAGCTGGCTAGACTGGGACTTTTTCCCTCTGGAACGTAGAAGGCTTAGAGGTGATCTTATATAGAGGTCTATACAATAAGGAGAGGCATCATCAGTTAGATAGTCAATATCCTTTCCCAAAGGTAGGGGAGTCTAAAATTAAAGGGCACAGGTTTAAGGTGCGAGGGGAGATACACAGAAGGATCCAGAGGGGCAATATTTTCAGAGAGGGCGGTGAGTGTCTGGAACAAGCTGCCGGGGTTGTACTAGAGGCACATACAATTTTGTCTTTTAAAAATCATTTAGACAGTTACATGGCTAAGATGGGTATAGAGGGATATGGGCCAAATGCAGGCAACTGGGATTAGTTTAGGGGTTTATAAAAGAGGGTGGCATGAACAAGTTGGGCCAAAGGGCCTGTTTCCATGCTGTAAACCTCTACAACTCTAAATAAAATTGGCTTAACAAGGACTGGAGGTTTGCCAAGGTAGACATGGAGAAGTCACTTCTGCTGGTAGGGCCAAACAGAATGGGAAGCCATGCAGACAAAAAAAAAATCAGAAAAGACTTTCATAAAGGGTAACAGAAACCTGGAGCACACTCTACTCACTGCCAATACCCCTCAACTCCACCCCAACCCCAAAAGACCATGATATTCCAACAAGAGGTTTCAAAACTGATGGTAATCTTACCCAGTAAAAATCTGAGAGATATGGAACAAAGACAGATAAGTGGGTTGGAGGTCTACATTGACCATGGCCAAAATGACTGGCAAACCAGGACTGATGGGCAGAATGGTCTACTCCTGTTCTTAATTTCAAGACGGAAGAGTCAAATGAAAATCAGTCCGTATTGACTTAATATTGATAGAGTAAACATACACCAAATGTTTCCCCTTATGGGGCAAACTCAGACAAAAGGTCACAGGTATAGGTTGAGGGGCAGTAATTTAACGTGGAGACGAGGAGGAATGACTACTTGCAGAGGGTGGTGAACTTGTGGAACTCGTTGCCCCATAGGAGTGGCACAATGGTTAGCACTGCTGCCTCCCAGCGCCAGGGACCCAGGTTCAATTCCTGGCTTGGGTGCACATTTCCCCCGTGTCCACGTGGGTTTCCACTGGATGCTCTGGTTTCCTCCTACAGTCCAAATACGTGGGAATTAGATTGATTGTCATGTTAAATTGCTCCTTACTGTCAGGGGGATTGATAGGGCAAATATGTGGGGTTATAGAGATACGGCTGGGTGGGATTGTCGTCAGTACAGGCTCAACGGGTGAACGGCCTCCTTCTGCACAGTAGGTATTCTATGACTACAGCACAACGGAGTTCTTGGTTTCAAGAAGGAGAGAGATATATTTCTGATTAAAAGAAGAGGATTTGGGGAACAGGTAGGGAAGCAGATTTGAGACCAAGGAGAGATTAGCCATGATCTGATTGAAACTGCTCTCCATTCAAAAGGAGTGAACTCTGTTCCAAATTCCAATGTTGCTATGCTCAGAAAGCAAAGAAAGTGATTAATGGTTTATACCAATTGCAGCTTTCCAAACTGCTGATTGTTGGATCAGAGGCAGTTCGCCTTCCAGTCTAGTAATACTTTCCCTTACACTTCCTCTCCAGCACATGTCAGGCTTCCAGAGAGCAGTCAGCCTCAGTAATCCACAAGGCCACGGCATTTTCAACCAAAATGTCAACGTGTCTTTTAAATCACCACCATGTCTGCCTCTGTGCCATTTTACATTCCAAACTAAGACATTGTTTACATGAGTGCAAATGATAAAAATTTGCAGACATTGAAACGGGAAAACAAAACACGAGAAAAAAGATCAATCTTAAAACATGAGATTCACGTTCTTCTCTTGTAAAATTTGCACTGGATCTTTTCTGAAGATGTACTTAACTCGGGAGAAAGAAATATGTGGAAAACACGTGGAAGCAGAACAATAAACAAGGGTGTTGGGCATAACTAACCATCCTTTATACAAACGTAAAAGGAACAGATTAAATGAATTTTAGGCACAAATTCAACGTGGAGGTTCATAGAACCCTACAGTGCAGAGAGAGGCCCTTCGGCCCATCAAGTCTGCACCGAACACAATCCCACCCAGGCCCTACCCCCATATCCCTCCATATTTTACCCACTAATCCCACACATCTCAGGACACTAAGGGGCAATTTTTAGCATGACCTTTGGACTGTGGGAGGAAACCCACGCAGACATGAGGAGAATGCGCAAACTCCACACAGTGACCCAAACTGGGAATCGAACCCAGGTCCTGGAGCTGTGAAGCAGCAGTGCTAACCACTGTGCTACCCATGAACGTTCAGTCTCATGAATGTTATAACATTCATGAGACTGCCAGAACTATCTAGTAATAACGTCCACCTGAAAGAAAGGAAATTTGACCACAGGTCAGGAGTGGCCCTAGCAATTGAGGAAATCATTTTGATAAGACAGTATATGATAAAGGATGGAGGACAGCAATTTGGCCCAACCATATCCAGTGTTCTCCATGTCCAAGCAGACAACCACTGTAGTTTCCTGTTCTGTCCCAGACATGGTCACAGCCTCCTTGAGCAAAGACAGTTGTTCCCAGACATACAAACAAGTGCCGACTGTGAAACCGTTAGTCACAAAGCCATCATACTTAGAGATAACCAGACTGTTAACTGTATATTGTTACGAAGCAGAAGTGGATCACCCCCCCGCCCACTTTGAGAACATCTGACTACTCAAAGATGAATATCTCTAAGAGTGAGTGCCAAGTGGTCTGATCTGCTTCAGCAACTTTGTGGTTAAATCAAAATAACTCCCTGACACACAGTCAACAAATAATAATTTATCTGTGAACAAGTAAATTAGCAAATGGAATAAAACATGATCCTAAGGGAATGCTGTTTAGATAACTACAATTTTCACTTATTTTAGTCACTGAATTACAACTAGGTTTGGCATGTTCTGGAATATTCTGGGCTTTGTTGATTCTTCTGTCTGGAATTTGTTTTCTTTCTTCATTGGTACCTGCTTTGAGATGTCGCTTTCTCCCAAGACATAAATGAACTAAGAGCTGAACTAATAGCTGTTACTCTGGCAGTTGCGCTCTGTTTTTGCCCCACTGCCTCCTTCCTTTTATACCTGCAATGACATATCAATATCCCCCAAAAATAGGATGGGTCTCAGGTTGCCAAAACTATCAAATTTAAATCTAATAGCCTGCTGGTATCCAAGTGCCTGATTTAAACTGATTGGTTAAATTCAAAAGCCTGGTCTGTTTCAAATTGATTGGCTAAATTTAAAAAATTCAAAAGCCTGTTTGTTGTCTTGGCAACGCTGCTGCCTGGCCCTCTGATACAAATGTTTCACTCTGGGTTCTTTATATACTCGCATTTTTTTTAAAAAAACTTGCTAACTGCAGAAAAAGCCTTTTTAAACAGGACCGTGCAATATTTTCACCCTTTGCATTTTACAATCTTTGAAATAATTTTCCCAACTCCAAATTCTACAATTACTCCACTCAACTTCACAAGAATAAATCGATTGTGTTGAAATGTATGCAGGCGAGCATTAACCGAACAGTCACTTCACTCCCATACACATTTGTGATGAATGGGCACAGGGGAGGCTAGACTGCATCACTCTGGGCAACGTTACTTTAACTGGTTAAATGTTACTCAAAATTTTGGGGTTGTGTTACGAGTTAGTGGTGCTTCTTTCTAACGGAGCATTTAGTTCTTCTTGACTGAACCTTAAAAAGGTTGGTTGATGAGATATAGACACCTTAATATTGTGTTTGTTAGGGTTAGATGCTTGCAAAGTGCAAGTGTAAATGCATATATGTGTAAAGGGCAGCAGAGTGGCATTGCTGTCTCAGCGTCAGGGATCTGAGATCAATCCTGACCATGGATGAATGACTTGTGGCTTTTGCACATTCTTGTGTCTGCGTGGTTTTCCTCCCACAGTCAACGATGTTCCGGTTATGGGGGTAAATACATGAGGTTAAAGGGATGGGGCCTGGATAAGATGCTTTGTCAGAGAGTTGACGCAGACTTGATGGGCCAAATTACCACCTCCTGCACTGTAGGGTTCGATGATGATTCTATGAGTGGCTCCAGTTCTATCTTTTACCAACTGGCTTCCTGGAATAACAGGAAGTGGGAAATTTCATGCGTTATGACATCAGAAAAACATTTAAAGTCTGCAGTGGGAGTTGTGCATAGATTTCTATTAGCAGCTGTAAAATGGTAGGTTTAATAAACGCAGAGATTGGACAAGTGCAGGAAGGTTTGGGACAAATATTTCATATGGATTGGGATAAACAGACAAGCCCATCAGGAAGTAAATTTTTGACAGTGCCCAGGATAATTTTCTACATCACCTAGAACCTTTATAAAGTTGCCCTTTATAAATCAGAGTATCGAGTATAAAAGTTGGAGTGTTATGGTAAGGTTATATAAGGCGTTGGTGAGGCCAAATTTAGAGTATTGCGTACAGTTTTGGTCACCTAGTTACAGGAAGGACGTAAATAAGGTTGAAAGAGCGCAGAGAAGGTTCACAAGGATGTTGTCGGGACTTGAGAAGCTGAGTTACAGAGAGAGATTGAATAGGTTAGGACTTAATTCCCTGGAGCGTAGAAGAATGAGGGGAGATTTGATAGAGGTGTATAAGATTTTGATGGGTATAGATAGAGTGAATGCAAGCAGGCTTTTTCCACTGAGGCTAGGGGGAAAAAAAACCAGCGGGCATGGGTTAAGGGTGAAAGGAGAAAAGTTTAAAGGGAATATTAGGGGGAGCTTCTTCACGCAGAGAGAGGTGGGAGTGTGGAATGAGCTGTCGGATAAATGCGGGGTCACTTTTAACATTTAAAGAAAAACTTGGACGGGTTCATGGATGAGAGGGATGTGGAGGGATATGGTCCACGTGCAGGTCAGTGGGACTAGGCAAAAAAATGGTTCGGCACAGACAAGAAGGGCCAAAAGGCCTGTTTGAGCTGTAATGTTCTACGGTTCGAACCAACATGGGGGAAATCTACATTAGAAATGGGAATGGTAATGAGCCAGATTTTTAAACAAACTAATGATCTATGAACATTTATTAAATTGTGATCATAATATTAACACATTTAGAGTGTTTGAATGGGAGAAATGTGAAACCACCCCAAAGATCCTAGCTTTAGGCAAGGTTTCAATGCAGAGACAGAGTCTGTGCACAGCAAACTGAACAAATTGGTTCATGGGTAAAATGATCAGTGGGAATCTGAAAATCCAAACCCAATGAGATTTCTTTCACAAACAATCGCTCCAACATCAATTTCCAACTTTATCAAACAGAGGTAGTAAGGAAGAGGCAAATATAAGGAGTTAGGTCATCGATATGCCATTCAATGGCTCAAGGGGCTAAATGTGTTCTTATACCCCACAACTCATCAGCTAAACTGACCCTAGGTGTCAGAGGGTCAGCAGGGTGGGGTTACAGGGATAGGGCCTGGGTGGGATTGTGGTCGGTGCAAACTCGATGGGCTAAATGGCCTCCTTCTGCACTTGCAGGGATTCTACGATCGCCCTCGAGTCTGTGGCAGCTCTGTTGGCTGGGTCAGTCAGCTGAATGGCTGCATTTCCAATGGTGAGCTTGTTTACTGAGAGGTCACCTACATCTGGGATCCAAGGACGTTGGCCAACAGGATTTAAAACTGATTGGGATTGGAGTTGATATGGAAAGTCCTCAACACTGACCAGAAGACAATGTACATAATAACAAGGGACATAGATAGGGAGTAACTTCTCCTATTAGTGGATGAGTCAATAAACTGGGGACATAGATTTAAGGGACGGGAGATTGAGAGGGGATTTGAGGAAAGACTTTCAGCCAGAGGGTAGTGGGAATCTGGGACTCATTTCCTCTAATCCATTTTAATTCTCCTGCCCCTTTATCTTGAATTTATACCCCCTGGTTATTGACTACGACTGGGAGAGCTTGCTTCCTACCTCCCCTATCTGTTGTACATAATGTTGTCTCCAGGTATTCTAATCAGCAGTGAGGACTTGCCAAGACAACTCCCAGTCAGGTTTAAGAGCAGCACGGTGGCTAGTGCTGCTGCCTCATAGCACCAGGGGGGTCGATTCCCAGCTTGGGTCACCGTCTGTGCAGAGTCTGCACGTTCTCCCCAAGTCGCATTGATTAGATGCGCTGGCCGTGCTAAATTCTCCCCTGCTGTACCCAAAGAGGTGTCGATTGTAGCAACTAGGGGATTTTCACAGTAACTTCATTGCAGTGTTAATGTAAGCCTACTTGTGACACTAAAACATCAAAATCCTGTCCTGAAAGAGACAGGAGCCCTTAACATTTGAGCATTCCAGACGAAATTAAAACACCGTAGTATACAAGGTCACTGCTGGAAAACGGGATCAGAATAGATGGTGCTTGATTGCTGGTGTAAACATGATGGGCCTCTGTGCTGTAAAACCGTGGCTCGAATAACAGTCAGGGAGTGGGAAAAGGGGAGGACAAGATAGATAAGATATTAGAACAGATACCCTACCATATAGGGACAGTCAATCTCAGGTAAACACTACTCATTTGTGCAGGTGTAGAAGGGGTTGCCGTTCATGAATTAGTCTCTACAGCCACACCGATGTTTAATACAGGAGGGATATAGACCCAAGGCACAGTCCATCACCCCCTGAGATGATCAGATGCTATCGCGATATTCCAAGAAGCAGATACCTCAAAGACATGCATTTTAACATTGGTTTCAAAACAGATATAACCAAAGCAAGTGCGCGCAGGAGAAAACCATCTTTGCACCACATCTTCATTATCCCCCAGAGAAGAAAAAGAAA
Source organism: Carcharhinus amblyrhynchos (assembly GCF_965287045.1). NCBI lineage: Eukaryota > Metazoa > Chordata > Chondrichthyes > Carcharhiniformes > Carcharhinidae > Carcharhinus > Carcharhinus amblyrhynchos. The sequence goes on along the minus strand of NW_027650297.1, from coordinate 13,411 downwards.
AATAGCTTTCCAGAATATTCTTCATGCCACACACAGGCTGAGCAGCTGTACCTCAATGCAATGAATAAATATTATTCCACTATTATGGAACTATTAACTCAGTGACTCTCAGGATTAAATATCATTGACGATCTGCATTAACCCCTTGTATTTACTCAAAGCTAAAACTGAGCCAATGAATGAAAGCTCAAATTGACAGGCTATTTAAACATGGGGGAAAAAAATGCAACCTTCATCAGTCTCACATTCTTTCGTGAACAGTTAATGATTCATTTGTAAAGAAAAAGTACCCAAATGCTACAAAGTTTGGAATACAAATAAGCCACCCAAAACGTTCAATCTGTTTTGGATGTTTTCCACCTCATTAATTCCTGGAAACGCACAGATGACTGAAGCTCCGCCTCAAAGTTGTTCCTACCTGGAGACAAAATGTGGTGCTCTCTCTCAATGCCGAGAAGTGAAAGATCAGCCACTCTGCCATGGCTAAACCTGGAAACGGCAAGACTTTGCCAAGGAAGAATTCCGTAGAAGAATTATAGAATCCCTACATGCCGATTGGCCCATTGAGCCATCACTAACAATCCGACCCAGGCCCTATCCCCATAACCCCATGTATTTACCCTGCTAATCACCCCGATATCGGGGTCTATATAGAGTAACTAATCAACTTAACCCGCACATCTTTGCCGTGTGGGAGGAAAATGGAGCAGCTGGAGGAAACCCAAGCAGACACGGGGAGGATGTGCAGCCTCCACACAGACAGTCACCCGAGGCCAGAACAGATCCTGTTCATGGCACTGTGGAGGCAGCAGTGCCAACCATTATGCCACCCTTGTTTTTACTAACAGGAAATCTGGAGGGGGTAGATGCTTCACTCAATATTCAGGGTCTGACATCTTTCACCATCTCATCAGTGCTGAGTAACACCCCAGTTCCCAATAGCGTCCCGGCCATTTTCTGGAAATTGGGCTGGTTCACTTGTCAACGCCACTGCATTCATTTACACAACGACAGATTCCCTTCCCTACAAGGACATTAGTAAATCAGACTGGTTTTCAACAACAAATCAATATTTTAGATTGCTTCCATCAAATTAAATTTCACTCGTACCTGGACTCCAGTAAAGGTTTGGCAAAGTCCCACATAGCAGACTGGTCAAGGTGGCCAGAGCCTATGGAATAGACAAGGGTCATGGGTGGGTGGAGGGGGGGACTCAATGTTGAAACGGCGGCGCGGGCTTGTTGGGCCGAAGGGCCTGTTTCCCGTGCTGTGTTGTTCTTTGAATCCAGAGCAATTTGGCAAATTGGATCGAAAATTACCTCAGTGGCGAGCAGCAGAGGGTAATGGTCAAAGGTTGTTTTTGTAACTGGAAATCTGTATCAGGTGATATACCATCACACGAAAGCTGGGGGTGTGGTAAATAGCAAGGAGAAAACCTTTAAATTACAAGACAGACTGGTCAACTGCTCCCAATTTCCTGCAGTGATGTTAAGTGGGAAGCCAAACAGCCCATAACACACAAAATACACAGCAGAGATAGTTAGCAATACTTCTCATTGAAGAGGTTTATAAAAGATGTTCCAGGTTAGGGCCCCTTCACTGGGATATCAGAGCCTCCAACAGCAACAGAAGAACATGCCAGACTCTTCATCACTGGACACAAGAGACTTGAGAGCCAAAGAAAACCAGTGCCTTCCATCAATTCCCTGTTACACAATTAAACCTTTGCACCTTTTAAGGGAAACTGGTTGGAATTAGTATTTAATTCTGCAATCTGGTCCCAATTATTGCCCTCCATTCTTACACCTGGAGACAATATTTGGCACTGAAACCACCTTAGCATTACTCAAACCTCGCTCACAGCTTCACTCATTCACAATGAACCAGGCTGGATAACAGCAGCTAATTTCTCAATACACACAACACAACAGGGATGGAGCGTCTCAGTAATCCTCCTTTGGTGCTGGTGTACGGACAAGCAAGCTTGGTCAGAATATCAGGCAAATTCCCTGCTTGTTTTCTAATACTGCACATGCGATCCAACAGAACCAGTGGGAATAAGAATGTACGAGTCTCTTCACAGCTCATTAGAACGCATGACTTCCTGCGTAACACTTGAGTCACGCGGATGCATTAGTGCTGCTGCTGAAGAGTTACGACAACGACCAGGTGAGATCCTCGGAGAAGTGGCGGCGTAGTGATATTGTCACTAGATAAGTCATCCAGGGTAGTGCTCTGGGGACACAGGTTCAAATCCTGCCACAGCAGATGGCAAAATCAAATTCACCAACAACCTAATAAAGTAGATTGTTGTAAAATCCTATCTGGTTCACCAATGTCCTTTAGGGAAGGAAATGTGTCATTTTGTGTAGATGATGTAGCCTACATGAACTTCAACAAGGTTATTGACAAGGTCCTGCATGGCACACCAGTTTGGGCAGCTTGGATATAAAATTGGTTTAGTGGGAGGAGGCAGGGGATGATGCTGTGTCCAAAGACACACGTCAAGAGTCACTGCTGGGTCCCCTACTGTTTGCAGTGCCCATAAATGATCTAGGCACGAATGTGGGGGTTATCAGTAAGTTCACAGATAGTACAGAAATTGGTCACACAGTAAATAGCTAGGAGGAAAGCCTTAGATCACAGGATGATTACTCAGGCTGATTAGATGGGCAGAACAGTGGCAAATGGAATTTAACCCTGAAAGATGTGAGGTAATGCATTTTTGAAGGATTAACAAGGCAAGGGACCTTGGGGTGTAACTCCAAAGAGCCCTGAAGGCAGCAGGCCAAGTAGATAAGGTGGTTAAAAGGCATATGAATACTTGCCTTTCGTGTCCAAGGCAAAGGCTAAAAAAATAAGCAGGGAGACTATGATGGTGTTGTATAAAGTGCTGGTTGAAGATTGCACAGCAAAGGGTGCAGAGGAGATTCATCAGCCACGGAGAGGCTGGTTGGGCTGGAGTTGTTTTCCTGAGAGCAGAGAAGGAAGAGGGGGTCCTGATTGAGGTGTACCAAATTATGAGGGACATGACTGGGTGCACAGGAAGAAATGTTTCCCTTGTCGAGGGGTCAATGACCAGAGGGCGTAGAAGTTACGGGGCAAGAGATTTATAGGGGGTTTGAGGGAAAAGGTTTTCACCCAGAGGGTGCTGGGAATCTGGAATTCACATCTTGAAAGGGTGGTAGAAGCAGGAACTCAACATTTAAGAAGCATTTAGATGAACAGTTGGAACACCACAGCAAAAGACTACAGACCAAGAGCTGGAAAATGGGATTCGAAGAGATACATGCTCAATGGCTGATACATTATGTTCTTACATACACAAGAGGCTAAAGGGCCTCTTTCTGTGTCTCAAAGCTCTATGACTCCCTTCTTAAACTTCTCATTGTTGGCAAAATATCTCCCAGAGGTTGTGCTATAGATACTGTACAATTAAGCTTTGCAAAACCACTTTACTATCCTGAAACAAAATCTAAATGCCAGCACAAGACATCCAGGTGAAGACAGACCCCATCACAGGAACACCGAGCAGAAGTTATTACTTTAACAACACGAGAAACATCCTGAAGACAGGAAATCTTCAGCTCGAGACATCTATGAGGAAAGGTAGAAGTGGCACCAGGAAACGGGATTCCTGTAAGCTGGTCACCTGTCATCAGTCAATGATACAGTACCATTACGATAGGTGGAGGGACAGGTAGCATTGAGGCTGCAGAATGACTTGGAGAGGTTAGCAAAGTGGCAGATGGAATACATTGTGGGACTGAGAGACGCAGTGTACTTGGGTAGGAAGAATAGGAGTGTAGACTATTTTCTAAACAGGCAGAGAATTCAGAAATCCAAACTGAAAAGGGACTTGGGAGTCCAAGTTCAGGATTCTCTTCAGGTTAACTTGCAATTTGAGTTGGTAATTAGGATGCAATGTTAGCATTCATTTCAAGACTATCAGAATACAAGAGCAGGGATGTACTGCTGAGGCTTTGTAAGGCTCTGGTCAGCCAATGTTTGGAATATTGAGTAATTTTGGGCCCCATATCTAAGGAAGGATGCGCTGACCCTGGAGTGGGTCCAGAGGAGCTGCATGAAAATGATCCAGGGAATGAAAAGCACGACATCAGGAATGTTTGAAGACAGGGTCTGTACACAATAGAATTTAGAAGGATGAGGGGGATCTCTTTGAAACTTACAAAATAATGAAAGGCCTGGATGGAGTGGATGTGGGGAAGATGTCTCCATTAGGACAGACTAGGATTGAGGGCACAGCCTCAGAGTAAAGGGATGACCTTTTAGAACTGAGAAGAGGAGGAATCTCTTCAGCCAGAGGGTGGTGAATCTGCGGAATTCATCATCACAGAAGGCAGTGGAAACCAAGTAATGGAGTGCATTTAAGACAGAAATAGATCGGTTCTTGATTAATAATGGGATCAAAAGATATGGGAAAAGGCAAGAAACATATTAGCCATGACTGAATAGCAGAGCAGACTTGATTGGCCAAATGGCCTCATTCTGCTTCTATATTTAATGGTTTTATATGGAGACAAGCCCTTTTTGTTTTCTTTCCCCACTTTACTGAAAGGGGAAAGTTATTATACAAGTGGGGATTAGGTTGATTAACATGGCCAAATTGTCCCTTCGTGTCAGAGGTCAGAGCATGGGTGGGATTTTTGGTGCAGTTCAATGGGCCAAATGGCCTCATTCTGCACGATAGAGATTGTATGATTCTAAGTAGAAGGTGAATGAGCAGCAGAAAACAAGACAAGGAGAGACGTCCATCTGCTATACCATCCAAAGTGTTAGCTACTAGACTCAAAAAAAAACATCCTTAATAATCAACCTGAAAAGCCAAACTGTCTTCAGTCTCCACTTCCTTTCCATGTTAGAAATGCCTGTTCCAAGCCAAATATCCACGGGTATGGAAAGTCTGGGCAGTGGGCACAGGCACATAGGGAGAGGAGACCTTCCTGTAAGGACACAACTAAAGTCTGTTAGCAATGGTGCCACTTGTCTCCTGATGGAGCAAAAACAGCAAAGTCGATATGATCAGGTTTTCTTCCATTGTAAGATTGATATTCCAATGGACTCGCCAACGAGGCCAATATTCCACAAGGCCACAGGAGCAGAATTAGGCCATCTGGCCCCATTGAGCCTGCTCTGCCATTCAATCATGGCTGATAAGTTCCTCAACCCCATTCTCCCTCCTTTTCCTCATAACTTTTGATCCTCTTACCAATCAAGAACCTGTCTTAAATACACTCAGTGACCCGGCCTCCTCTGTGGCAATGAATTCCAATGGACTCACCAGCCAGGCCGATAGTCTAAAGGCTATAAAGTCCTTAACAATGCCAATCGATTGCTTTCATGTTCAATAATACGTAAAGCTAACCATGGTACTGACGCCAGGGCATACCTCTCTATCTCCATCCTACACCCGGTTAGATATAGACACATCCTTTCAGCTGGAAAGAACACAGCCCTCTCTACAATCTTCCTGGTCACAAGCCATCAACTTGGTTGACAGATTTATCTTTAGAAATGGTTGGGTCTATATTCAATGTAGAAGTGATCTTATTGAAAGAGAAGGTTTGAGGAGACCTGACAGTAGATGTAAGAGGGTGCTTCCTCTCCTGGAAGAATCTAGATCAAGTGGGCACAGTTGCAGAATAAGGGACCTCCCACTCAAGACAAAGCAGGAGAAATTTATTTTCTCAAAGGGGTTTTAGCAACTGGGATTTGTTTCTCAAGTGAGCAGTGGAGGCAGGATCATTGAACACATTCAAGGCTGAGGCAGAGACAGAATTCTTACTCACAAGAGGGGAGATCAAGGGTTATAGCAGGAGGCAAGAAAGGGAGTTAAAGCCAGAGAGAAATGCTGGAAAATCTCAGATCTGGCAGCACCTGAGAGAGAAAAGAGCAGACATATCAAGTCCAGATGACTCTTTGACAAAGGATCATCAGGACTTGAAACGTCAGCTCTTTTCCCTCCTTAAAGATGCTGCCCGACCTGCTGAGATTTTCCAGAATTTTCTCTCGTGGCTTAAGATTCCAGCATTCACAGTAATTTGCTTTTATCCACAATCAGACCAACCATCATCTTACTGAAGGTAGGACAGCTTAAATGGGTCAAGTAGCTGACCCACGTTCTGATTTATTTTAAATCGGAGAGCCCATTAAGAACACCTTTTGGTATTTAATCATTCCTGTCTTGCGTCCTGTCACCGACCGTCTATTGTTGTTCCTTCACCTGCCACATCATCTCAGTACTTGTCTTCGAAAAGCAACGTTAACTGTTTGTCCACAGCTGCTGCCAGGCCTGCTTAATGTTCTCCAGCATCCACAGCATTTCGGTAAGAAGCCCCTTCACCCCTACCTGTAAGGCAACACGCTCTGGTCTCCCTTGGGAGGAGAAGGAGCCGTGCACGCCACTACCAGATGTGCACCATTTTCAAACGCCCCTAAGATTATTCTTCTTTCCTCCAATGATTCATACTGGGGAGCGGTTGCACTGTGAGTCATCCAGATGACCATTGTGCCTGCGGGAGCCCACTCTGCCTTATGGTTTTCCCACTCATTTCCTCAATTAACCAACCCAACACGGGTGACTGGCAACAGTTGGCAGGATTCAAGTCACATCTGAAAACCCATCGTACCCATGGGATGAAGACAATGAAAAACCCAAATAAATATTCAGAGCTGGTGTGATGGGGCATTTCAGACTCAACTGAGGAACGACATACATCAAACTAACCTCCCTACAAACCGAGAGTATTAAAAAAAGTAGTGGATTATTTTCAAGGTTTAGTTTTTGATCATGGGCTCACATTTATTACCCACCTTTGTAAATACAGCAGGAGTTGTTTGTTAGGCCATTTCAAAGGGCAAGGGTCACACAATAGTTTGTTTGGAGTCACACAAAGACCAAACCAGTTAATGCTGACCTATTTTCTTCTTTTAAATAGCATCAGTGAGCCAGATGGGTATTTCCAGCAATCCACGACTTATCATTTGTTTGGTCATACAGAATGGGAATATTGTTATAGAAGAGGCATTTCGTCTAAACTTTCATCAGGACAATTTGCAATACCAATGTCAGGGGATACAACACATTTATACTACATGAGAACTCTATTCTCATGGATTTCCATGACACTGATATTCTTGTGTTCTGATGAGTACATGAAGAAAAGCTTTGACAAAAAGCTTTCTTTTTTAGAAACCAGCAATACTCATCAATATTTTATATAATTGAATGCAAATCCCCTTTACTGCTACAGTGGGATTTGAACGTGTATTTTGTTCTCTTTCAATGGGTCAGGCCAGTATTTGTTGCCCATTTCTAAATACCACAGGGAAGGCGGTGGAGGGGATGATTGGCCCAGATTTGTGGATTACTACTCCAGTAACATAACCACCACACCATCATATCTCCCATTTATCGCAAGTGATAGCCAACTATTCAATACAGTCTGAGAGTTTGGAATGTCCAATACACCAAATGTCATCTCTCTCTTCCAATACCCATGGGTTACCAATCTTACTGACAACCAGCTGACTAAGCAGCTCATGCCGTAAGGTAATCATTTCAACACACAGGAACAGATACACCACTTCATAGCAAAATGACGAGTACTTTCATCTTCCTGTTAGCACCATTTAAACTGGTATAGTTCAATAAATTAGTCACTAGTCCCACGTAGAAGATTGGAACAGCCAGATATGGCTAATTGCATTTCTGATTAGCAAATTTTAAAAATAAGCAATGGAGCCCACTGTTGAGCAGCACACTGGTTAGTACTGCTGCCTCACAGCACCAGAGTCCCCAGGTTCAATTCCAGCCTCGGGTCTGTGTCAAGCTTGCACATTCCCCCCATGTCAGTGTGGGTTTCCTCTGGGTTCTCCAGTTTCTTCCCACAGTCCAAAGATGTACGGGTTAGATTGATTCACCATGCTAAATTGACTCTGGGGTCAGAAGGACTAGCAGGATAATCATGGGATTATGAGTATAGGGCCTGGTTGGGCTTGTGGTCAGTACAGACTGAATGGCCTCTTTCTGTACTGTAGGGATTCTATGAAACTCATTTCTATCTGTACAGTGAACTTTTGAACCATTTTTTCATAGAGGTGAGATGAAAAATAGAGATGGTGCCTGGTTCTTGATTGAATGTTTTACGTCATTGCTTTACTGAATGGACGGAAAAGGTTAAGTGTGTACGTACGTGAAGTACGTGCGCACAAAGGGCTCAACTACAATTAATGCATACGGCAAAAAAATGTGTCACCAGCGTCACACTAACTTGTCAGTCGCTCATATTGAACGACACTTCAATTTTCAAAAGAACCTCATCACCATGTGTACATGTGCTTGTGCATTTTTAATGTCAGCAAGAGTTTTTAAAGACAAGCTGTTTGGTCCCATTAAACTATTAACAAACCTTAAATCTAAAGGGTGTAATTTAAAAAGGAGAAGCTGGTTTCTTTTTAATTTGTTTTGCCATGGGATGCACGTGCAGCATGCATTGTCCATTCCTAACAACTCCTTGAACTGAGTAGCAGTTGAAAGTCAACCACATTGCTGTGGGTTTGGAGTTACATGCCAGCCAGACCAGGGAAGGGTGGCAGATTTCCTTCCCTAAAGGACATTAGTGAACGAGGCGGGTTTTTAAACAACAATCGCTGTCGGCTCACTATTACTGAGACTGGCACCAAATTCCAGATTTTTATTAAAGATATTTAAAATCTACCATGGTGGGATTTCAACCCATGCCCTCACAGCATTAGTCTCTGGGTCACTAGTTCAATGGTGTACCACCATCCACCCTCTACAACTTCAAATTGCATTTAGCGATAGCCAAGTTGCTCCAGATCAAGTAGAATTTGACAACTCTTTTGGAGCAATCTCGTTGGCCATTCTTTCAAATCCATTCCCATTGTCTGGATGATCTGCATTGTCGGTTGTGAAAAACCAGACTGCGCTGCATTGAAATAAACTTTGAGGATAGCAACTAAGGCTGACAATACCCCGTGTCCCCTCCCCGTGGGTTCCCTCCTTTGGTTTCCCACATTAGAAAGGTTAGGCTGATTGGCCATGCTAAATTGCCCCTCAGTGCCAGGGAGGGTGAGGGGGGCATTAGCAGGGTAAATATATGGGGTCGCAAGGATGGGGCCTGGGGTGGGATTGTTGTCAGTGCCGTCTCAGTGAATTGCCTCTTTTTGAGAGCCTGCATCCGAATGTTTTAGGAGCGGTGGCAGAAATATTCCAAAATTCCCTACATTCTGGAAAGGTTCCAGCAGACTGGTAAACTGCAAATGTAGTGCAGAAAGCAGGAAATCATATGCCAATTAACCTAACAATTGTCATTGGGAAATTACTGGAGTCCATTTTCAAAGGAAGCAGGACATTAATAAGTCATAATCCAATGGAGTCAACCTTTTATGAAAGGGAAATAGTGTTAATTCTGTAACAGGTAAGGTAGATAAAGGGGAACCAGCAGATGTAGTATATTTAGATTTCCAAAAAGCACTCAAAGTTTCCACGAGTTCACACAGAACTGATAGTACTCAAGTGTAATTTATTAGTATGGAGAGAGGACACTAATAGGACCTAACAGGAAAGTGGGTCAATTGAAGGTTGAGTGGAATGCCACATAATTCAGTATACAAACTAATATTAATAACTTAAACAACAGGACAGGGTGCACGGTAGTCAAATTTTCTGACAATACAAGGAGGTCAGAAAGTAGGGATACAGATAGGTTGGACAAGTAGCAAAATATGACAAATGGAGTATAATGTGGGGAAATGCAAGGTTATCCAACTAGGAAAAAGAAACATTAAGAATGCTGACATACAGAGGGATCTGGGTGTCCTTATATATACATAATAAAAAGTTAGCATAATTAGTAAGGCAAATTAAATGCTACCTTTATTTCAAGGGGGAATGGAATACAAAAGTGAGGAAATCTTGGAGAATGGAGTGCAAGAGTCATGAAGTCTTGCTGCAACTTTACAGTATGTTGGAGATGCCACACCTAGGGTACTGTGTTCAGTTTTAGTCACATTACTTGAAGGATTTGGTAACACGATCATAAAGTTGATTGCTGAGATGAAAGGGTTGTCTTATGAGGCAAGATTGACCAGGTCGAGCCCATATGTATTGGAGTTTGGAAGAATGAGAGGTGATCTCACTGAAACCTAGAAGATTTGAGGTGGTTTGACAGAGTACATGCTGAGAGGGCTGTTCCCTGCATGGAGGGGTTGGGTAATCCCCAGAGTGCAATGGAGGCTGGGTCCTTGAATATATTTTTGATCTAGAAGAGGATGTAGGGTTAGGGACAACAACAGGCAGGAAAATGACTGAGGCGATGATCAGATCAGTCAGCTGACTGGCAGGCCAGGCTGGATGAGGCAATAGGCTACTCCTATTTCCTATGTCCTTGTGTATAGGGGGGTGGGTGTGTGTGTGTGTGAGAGAGAGATGTATATACAAAATAAATTTGACATGAAAACGCACAAGGAAATATCAGGACCATAAGCTTGATCAACGAGATGGGCTTTAACAAGCATCTTAAAGGAGATGAGAGGCAGGGAGATTTGAGGAATTCTAGAGATTGGCTCTGGCAGCTGAAGGCACAGCTGTCAGTGCAATGATTAAAATTTTAATATGGTCAAGAAACCAGAAGGAAGAGACTGGGCATCTCAAGCAGTTGCTGGAGATTAGAGATAGAGCGAGCGAGGGCCATGGATGGAATTGACGAGAACTTTATAATCGGGGCACTGCGGTGCCAAGAGCCAGCATAGGTCAGTGACTACAGGATGATCAGTGGAGGAGACTCATTGCGAGTTAAGACACATTTTCAAGGCTGACCTTTGTAGAGGGTAGAATGTGGGAGGTGAGCCAGACAAACTGGAACAGTCACGTCTCAGGGTAACAAAACCACAAACAAGAGATCCAGCAGATGAGCGGACACAGGGGTTGAGTTGGGCAGTGGCACAGAGATGGAGATCGGCAATCCCAGTGGAAATGCACATTTCTGGTTGGATGCTCAACTTGGAGACAAGGAACGACACCAAGATTGGGAAGAATCTGTTTAGATCTCTGACAGAGGAATCACGTCAGGAGCGAGACGAGGGTGGGGACTGACGATGGTGTTTACTTTTTGAATTGGAGAAAATCTGCTCCAGTACTGGATGTCAGATGAGCTGTTTGAAAAAAAATTAGCAACAGTGGGAGGAGTCGATAGAGCTGATAGTGGCGAGGCCAACCTGGGCATCAGTGTACATGGCAAACCTGATGCAATGTTTTCCAATGACGCTATTATGGGGTAGGATCCGGATGAAAAATAGATAGGGGCCAAGGGTAAACCCTTGGAGCTCAAAGGTAATAACATACAAGTCAGCAGGGTGGGGGAGCACCATTGCAAGTGATTCTCTGATTGTGATTAGGTCAATAAGAATGGGCCCTGGGAGTAGTCCCACCCAGTTGGGCAATAATGGAGAGGCATTGAAGAAGGATGGTATATTCAATGTTAGAGATTGCAGACAGATTAAGATGGGGGGGGGGATCATGGTTACATGGGGATATCATTGTGGTTTTGGTATGAGCCATTTAAAGACTGGGACAGGGAAGAAGTGAAAGAAGGGATTCAAACACAGGAATTTGGGAGAAAACAGCCTGAGATTCAGACGTCAACAACAAATCCAGGACAGAATGGGGTTCCGAAAGGAAGAGATCTGGGCCTGGGTGGGACTTTGGTCAGTGCAGACACTATGGGCCAAATGGCCTCCTCCTGTCTTTTGGGGATTTTATGGTTCTGAGTGGGAGGTTGGAGATGGGGCAACAGTTTGCAATGTTGGAGGGCAAAGGTTTGTTTTCAGGGAGAGAACCACACAGCAGATTTTGAAGGAGGGAGCAGTAAACCAAGAAGGAACCCTTCCCAATCTCAGCAACACGGGAGCCAGGAGGGGGAAGTTGGGTGGCCAGCGGTTTAATTGGAAAAGGATGGGAGGATATGGTGGTTAACAACAAATTCCAGTTCGCATTCCCAGAGACTTCACTTGGGCATTGAGTGCCCATTTGATGGCGTGGCTAATTAGATCTTGGAGCCTGTACTCTACTGCTGTAAGCGGTAGAAATCTACAGGCCCCTCCAGTTAATGGCAGGTTGGAAAAGACAATGGTCATGGTGGTCTGCATTACAACAGACCAAAAAAAAACACGCTTTTTAATATCTCTAAAAGCTGAGCTGGCAATATCGAAGCCCGATACCTTTCCAGAAAAGTCAATCCCCACCCACCCCCTCAAAAAGCATCCTGGATTCACCAGTTCCTATGGACATGAAACTCAGGTGGATCAATAGGTGGGGGGATGGTGCAGAGTCAAAACTGGGGTGGGGTTCTTCATCCACACCCATGCTGAATAAGGCTGGACCACACCAAACCCCTGAGTTTGGGTCTCACGCAAAGGAAGAAAACTGCAAAGGCAAATTAAGCTGAGACATTGTACCTCTAATGGCGGTACAGCAGGAGAGAGAGAGAGAGAGATTATTGACTGATTCAGGAGTGGGGGGGGGTGATAATGCAGAGGTTCTGTGTTCCAGAGGACACAGCACATCAGGCACGCCATCCAGTTTTTAGCACCAAATTGGAAATATATTCTGCCTCCTGCCATTTGTGAATTAAATAGCTCTGGCTGGAATCAGTGACAGTACAGAAAGCAGTGTGGATGGGGCCTTGGGGCGTGTTGTACCCTGACATAATACAGGAGAAAGGAATGAATGCTGCAATAAGGGCATTGGCATGCAGAGCAAAGACTGCGCCACTCCCCACGCCCGGAAAATGGACACGAGTTCTTCAGTGCTGGGAAAGGCCGGCCGCTCACTCACTCACTACTACCCGGGGAGGGGAAAGAGAGAGAAAGAGGATCTCTCTCCAGATTTACTGAAGAATTGGGATGCCTGCAAGCAGAATCTTCTCGAATTACTGCCTCCCAGGATTGCTTTGTTCCCTGCTCTGAAACAGGGACAAGGCAGCATTCCTGAGGTTTTTTTGGGGGGGGGGGGGGGAGAAGTGCTCTCCCTTTATTTTAAGGGGAGGGTCAGACACAGAACCTCCTAGTGGAGTGTATGTGTGTTTGGAGGGGGGGCACCCACGTAGATGTGGGTCTAGAGAGTGGGGGGGAATGCCAATTTCAGCCTGTTGTCAATTTCCAGCTGGATAAACCACACCCGGGAGGGACAGGAGGATGTTTTATAGACACGATTGGGGAAAAAAAGGGGGCTGTCCAGTTGGGGGGCAAGTGCTGTTACATTTTAAGCTAACACCGCGAGGAGTAGAGAGTAGGAGTCGACGAGAACATAACTATGCGATAAACGACCCGGTTCAATGCATGGGCGGTGCCTCTATTTTGGAATTTT
>NW_027650296.1:50000-115528 GCF_965287045.1 Carcharhinus amblyrhynchos | reverse complement strand
ACTGAGACACAGAGACACTGAGACACTGTGTCACTGAGGCACAGAGACACAAAGACACTGAGACACTGAGACACTGAGACTCAGAGACACTGAGACTCAGAGACACTGAGACACTGAGACTCTAAGACACTGAGACACAGAGACACTGAGACACAGAGACCCTGCGACTCAGAGACACTGAGACACAGAGACACTGAGACACTGAGACACTGAGATTCAGAGACACTGAGACACTGAGACACAGAGACACTGAGACACTGAGACACTGAGATTCAGAGACACTGAGACACTGAGACTCAGAGACACTGAGACACTGAGACTCAGAGACACTGAGACACTGAGACACTGAGACTCAGAGACACTGAGACACAGAGAGACAGAGACACTGAGACACAGAGACACTGAGACACTGAAACACAGAGACACTGAGACTCAGAGACACTGAGACACAGAGACACTGAGACTCTGAGACGCTGAGACACAGAGACACTGAGCCACTGAGACACAGAGACACTGAGACTCAGAGACACTGTGACTCAGAGACACTGAGACACAGAGACTTTGAGACACTGAGGCACCCAGACACTGAGTCACAGATACACTGAGACACTGAGACACTGAGACTCAGAGACACTGAGACTCAGAGACACTGAGACACAGAGACGCTGAGACACTGAGACACTGAGACACTGAGACACTGAGACTCAGGGACACTGAGACACTGAGACTCTAAGACACTGAGACACAGAGACACTGAGACACAGAGACCCTGCGACTCAGAGACACTGAGACACAGAGACACTGAGACACTGAGACACTGAGATTCAGAGACACTGAGACACTGAGACTCAGAGACACTGAGACACTGAGACTCAGAGACACTGAGACACTGAGACTCAGAGACACTGAGACACAGAGAGACAGAGACACTGAGACACTGAGACACAGAGACACTGAGACACAGAGACGCTGAGACACTGAGACACAGAGACACTGTGGCTCAGAGACACTGAGACACTGAGGCACCGAGACACTGCGTCACAGAGACACTGAGACACAGAGACACTGAGACTCAGAGACACTGAGACTCAGAGACACTGAGACACAGAGACACTGAGACACTGAGACACAGAGACACTGAGACACAGAGACACTGAGACTCAGAGACACTGAGACTCTGAGACACAGAGACACTGAGACACAGAGACACTGAGACGCTGAGACACTGAGACACAGAGACGCTGAGACACTGAGACACAGAGACACAGAGACACTGAGACACAGAGACACTGAGACACTGAGACCTGAGACACTGAGACACTGAGACACTGAGACACAGAGCCAATGAGACTCTGACACACAGAGACACTGAGACAGAGAGACACTGAGACACTGAGACACAGAGACTCTTAGACACAGAGACTCTGAGACTCTGAGACTCAGAGACACTGAGACACTGAGACACAGAGACACTGAGACACTGAGACTCAGCGACACTGAGACACAGAGACACTGAGACACAGAGACACTGAGACGCTGAGACACTGAGACACAGAGACGCTGAGACACTGAGACACAGAGACACAGAGACACTGAGACACAGAGACACTGAGACGCTGAGTCACTGAGACACAGAGCCGCTGAGACACTGACACACAGAGACACTGAGACACTGAGACTCAGAGACACTGAGACACTGAGACACTGAGACTCTGAGACACTGAGACACAGAGACACTGGAACACTGAGACACAGAGACACTGAGACTCTGACACACAGAGACACTGAGTCACAGACACACTGAGACATAGAGACACTGAGACACTGAGACTCTGAGACACAGAGACACTGAGACACAGAGACACTGAGACACTGAGACACAGATACACTGAGACTCAGAGACACTGAAACACAGAGACGCTGAGACACGGAGACACAGAGGCACTGAGACACTCAGTCACAGAGACACTGAGACACTGAGTCACAGAGACACTGAGACACTGAGACACAGAGACTCTGAGACACTGAGGCACAGAGACACTGAGACTCTGAGTCACAGAGACACTGAGACACAGAGACACTGAGACACAGAGACTCTGAGACACAAAGACACTGAGACACTGAGACACTGAGACACTGAGACTCTGAGACACAGAGACACTGAGACACAGAGACACTGAGACACTGAGACACAGAGACGCTGAGACACTGAGACACTGAGACACTGAGGCACAGGGACACTGAGTCACTGAGACACAGAGTCACTGAGACACAGAGACTCTGAGACACTGGGACACAGAGACACTGAGACACTGAGGCACTGAGACACAGAGACACTGAGACACAGAGACACTGAGACTCTGAGACACTGAGACACAGAGACACTGAGACACTGAGACACAGAGACACTGAGACACTGAGTCACAGAGACACTGAGACACTGAGACACAGAGACGCTGAGACACTGAGACACAGAAACACTGAGACACTGAGACACAGAGACACGGAGACTCTGAGACACAGAGACACTGAGACACAGAGACACTGGGACACTGAGACACAGAGACACTGAGACACTGAGACTCTGAGACACAGAGACACAGAGACACAGAGACACAGAGACACAGAGACACTGAGTCTCAGAGACACTGAGACACAGAAACACTGAGACACAGAGACACTGAGGCACAGAGACACAGAGACACTGAGACACTGAGACACTGAGTCTCAGAGACACAGAGACACAGAGACACTGAGACTCAGAGACACTGAGACACAGAGACACTGACACTACAATACACTGAGACACAGAGACATTGAGACACAGAGACCCTGAGACTCAGAGACACTGAGACACTGTGACACTGAGACACTGTGACTCAGAGACAATGAGACACTGAGACTCAGTGACACTGAGACACTGAGACACTGAGACTCAGAGACACTGAGACACAGAGACACAGAGAACAGAGACACTGAGACACTGAGACACTGAGACTCAGAGACACTGAGACACAGAGACACAGAGAACAGAGACACTGAGACACTGAGACACAGAGACACTGAGACTATGAGACACTGAGACACAGAGACACTGTGACACTGAGACTCAGAGATACTGAGACACAGAGACACTGACACTCTGAGACACTGAGACAGAGAGACACTGAGACACTGAGTCACAGAGACACTGAGACACTGAGACACAGTGACTCTGAGACACCGAGACACAGAGACAGTGAGACACTGAGACACTGAGACTCTGAGACACAGAGACACTGAGACACTGAGACACAGATACACTGAGACTCAGAGACACTGAGACTCTGAGACACTGAGACACTGAGACACAGAGACACTGAGACACTGAGACTCTGAGACACAGAGACACTGAGACACAGAGACACTGAGACAATGAGACACAGAGACCCTGAGACTCTGAGACACAGAGACACAGAGACACTGAGACACTGAGACACTGAGACACTGAGACTCAGAGACACTGAGACACAGAGACACTGAGACACTGAGACTCAGAGACACTGAGACACAGAGACACTGAGACACTGTGTCACTGAGGCACAGAGACACAAAGACACTGAGACACTGAGACACTGAGACTCAGAGACACTGAGACTCAGAGACACTGAGACACTGAGACTCTAAGACACTGAGACACAGAGACACTGAGACACAGAGACCCTGCGACTCAGAGACACTGAGACACAGAGACACTGAGACACTGAGACACTGAGATTCAGAGACACTGAGACACAGAGACACTGAGACACTGAGACACTGAGATTCAGAGACACTGAGACACTGAGACTCAGAGACACTGAGACACTGAGACACTGAGACTCAGAGACACTGAGACACTGAGACACTGAGACTCAGAGACACTGAGACACAGAGAGACAGAGACACTGAGACACAGACACACTGAGACACTGAAACACAGAGACACTGAGACTCAGAGACACTGAGACACAGAGACACTGAGACTCTGAGACGCTGAGACACAGAGACACTGAGCCACTGAGACACAGAGACACTGAGACTCAGAGACACTGTGACTCAGTGACACTGAGACACAGAGACTTTGAGACACTGAGGCACCCAGACACTGAGTCACAGATACACTGAGACACTGAGACACTGAGACTCAGAGACACTGAGACTCAGAGACACTGAGACACAGAGACGCTGAGACACTGAGACACTGAGACACTGAGACACAGGGACACTGAGACACTGAGACACTGAGACACTGAGACTCAGAGACACTGAGACAAAGAGACACTGAGACACTGAGACTCAGAGACACTGAGACACAGAGACACTGAGACACTGAGTCACTGAGGCACAGAGACACAAAGACACTGAGACACTGAGACACTGAGACTCAGAGACACTGAGACTCAGAGACACTGAGACACTGAGACTCTAAGACACTGAGACACAGAGACACTGAGACACAGAGACCCTGCGACTCAGAGACACTGAGACACAGAGACACTGAGACACTGAGACACTGAGATTCAGAGACACTGAGACACTGAGACTCAGAGACACTGAGACACTGAGACTCAGAGACACTGAGACACTGAGACTCAGAGACACTGAGACACAGAGAGACAGAGACACTGAGACACTGAGACACAGAGACACTGAGACACAGAGACGCTGAGACACTGAGACACAGAGACACTGTGGCTCAGAGACACTGAGACACAGAGACACTGAGACACTGAGGCACCGAGACACTGCGTCACAGAGACACTGAGACACAGAGACACTGAGACTCAGAGACACTGAGACTCAGAGACACTGAGACACAGAGACACTGAGACACTGAGACACAGAGACACTGAGACACAGAGACACTGAGACACAGAGACACTGAGACTCAGAGACACTGAGACTCTGAGACACAGAGACACTGAGACACTGAGACTCTGAGACACTGAGACACAGAGACACTGAGACACTGAGACACTGAGACAGAGACACAGAGACACTGAGACGCAGAGACGCTGAGATGCAGAGACCCTGGGACCCAGAAACGAAGAGACACTGAGACACAGAGACACTGAGACACAGTGACACTGAGACACTGAGACACTGAGACACTGAGACTCAGAGACACTGAGGCACAGAGACACTGAGACACTGAGACTCTGAGACACTGAGACACAGAGACACTGACACACTGAGACACTGAGACTCTGAGACACTGAGACACAGAGACACAGAGACACTGAGACGGGGAGAGGCTGAGACGCAGAGACCCTGGGACCCAGAAACGAAGAGACACTGAGGCGCAGAGACACTGAAACGCAGAGACCCTAATACACAGAGACGGAGAGACACAGAAACCCGAGACGCAGAGACGCAGAGACACTGAGACGCAGAGACACTGAGTCCCTCAGACACAGAGACGCAGAGACGCAGAGACACTGAGACCCAGAGATACTGAGAACCAGAGACACTGAGACCCAGAGACGCAGAGATTCAGAGACTCTGAGACGCAAAGACGCAGAGACCCTGAGACGCAGTGACGCAGAGACCCTGAGGCCCTGAGAATGTAAGACGCAGAGACACTGAGACACTGAGACGCAGAGACACTGAGACACAGAGACCCTGAGACACAGAGACCCTGAGACCCAGAGACGCAGAGGCGCAGAGACGCAGAAACACTGAGACGCAGAGACACTGAGACGCAGAGACACTGAGATGCGGAGACTCTGAGACGCAGAGACGGAGTGACACAGAAACCCGAGACGCAGAGACACAGAGACACTGAGATGCAGAGACACAGAGACGCAGAGACGTAGAGACACAGAGAATCTGAGATGATGAGACTCTGAGACACTGAGACGCAGAGACCCTGAGACGCAGAGACACTGAGTCCCACAGACACAGAGACGCAGAGACGCAGGGACACTGGGACACAGAGACACTGAGACCCAGAGACGCAGAGACACTGAGACCCAAAGATGCAGAGACACAGAGACTCTGAGATGCAGAGACGCAGAGACCCTGAGACGCAGAGATGCAGAGACCCGGAGACGTATAGACACTGAGACCCAGAGACGCTGAGACGCAGAGATGCAGAGACTCTGAGATGCAGAGACGCGGAGACACTGAGACCCAGAGATGCAGAGACGCTGAGACGCAGAGACTCTGAGACCCAGAGACGCAGAGACACTGAGACGCAGAGACACAGAGGCGCAGAGACACTAAGATGCAGAGACACTGAGACCCAGAGACGCAGAGACACTGAGCCCCAGAGATGCAGAGACGCAGAGACACTGAGACACAAAGACTCTGATGCGCTGAGACGCAGTAACCCAGAGACGCAGAGACACTGTGATGCAGAGACACTGAGACGCAGAGACGCAGAGGCCCTGAGACGCTGGGACGCAGAGATGCAGAGACGCAGAGACGCAGAGAACCTGAGACGCAGAGACCCTGAGACCCAGAGACACAGAGACGCAGAGACACTGAGACGCAGATACTCTGAGACGCCGAGACGCAGAGACCCTGAGACGCAGAGACGCAGAGACCCTAAGACACAGAGACACTGTGACGCAGAACTCTGAGACCTAGAGACTCTGAGACGCAGAGACTCTGAGATGCAGAGACTCTGAGACGCAGAGATGCAGAGACACAGAGACTCTGAGACGCAGAGACACTGAGACCCAGGGACTTAGAGACACAGAGACACAGAGACACTGAGACGCAGAGATGGAGAGACACTGAGACACAGAGACACAGTGACAATGAGATGCAGAGACACTGAGACGCAGAGACTCTGAGACGCAGAGACTCTGAGACGATGAGACAACAAGACTCTGAGAGGCACAGATGCAGAGACCCTGTGACGCAGAGACACTGAGTCCCAGAGACACAGAGACGCAGCGACGCAGAGACACTGAGACCCAGAGACACTGAGAACCAGAGACGCAGAGACTCAGAGACGCAGAGAAGAAGAGACGCAGAGACGCTGAGATCCAGAGACGCAGAGACTTAGAGACTGAGAGACTCTGAGACGCAGAGGCGCATAGACGCAGAGACCCTGAGATGCAGAGATACTGAGACCCAGAGACGCAGAGACACTGAGACACAGAGATACTGAGACCCAGAGTTGCAGAGACGCAGAGACGCTGAGACGCAGAGACACTGAAAACCAGAGACGCAGAGACACTGAGACCCAGAGATGCAGAGACGCAGAGACACTGAGACACACAAACCCTGAGACGCAGAGACAGTGGGACCCAGAGACGCTGTGACACAGAGACGCAGAGACACTGAGATGCAGAGATGCATAGACTCTGTGACGCAGAGACTCGGAGATGCAGAGACTAAGAGACAGTGAGACACAGAGATGCAGAGGCGCTGAGACGTAGAGACGCAGAGGCTTTGAGAAGCAGAGTCTCTGAGACACAGAGACGCAGAGACAATGAGACGCAGAGACTCTGAGGCACAGAGACTCTGAGACGCAGAGACTCTGAGATGCAGGAACGCAGAGACACTGAGACACAGAGAGGTAGAGACGCACAGACGCAGAGACACTGAGACGTAGAGATGCAGAGACTCTGAGACGCAGAGAAGCAGAGATCTTGAGAGACAGAGACGCAGGGACGCAGAGACGCAGAGATGCAGAGAACCTGAGACCCAGAGACGCAGAGGCACCGAGACGCAGAGACGCAAAGACACTGAGATGCAAAGACACTGAGACGCGGAGAAGCAGAGACCCTGAGACACTAGGATGCAGAGACGCAGAGATGCTGAGATATAGACCCAGAGACGCTGAGACGCAGAAACCCTGGGACCCAGAGACGCAGAGACACTGAGACCCAGAGATGCAGAGACTCTGAGACGACGAAACTCTGAGACGCAGAGATGCGGAGACCCTGAGATGCAGAGACACTGAGTGCCAGAGAGAAAGAGACGCAGAGACACTGAGACGCAGAGACACTGAGAACCAGAAACGCAGAGACACTGAGACCCAGAGACGCAGAGAAGCAGAGACCCTGAGGCGCAGAGGCGCAGAGACAGTGAGACCCAGAGACGCAGAGACGCAGAGACCCTGAGACGCAGAGACACTGAGACCCAGAGACACTGAGTCCCAGAGATGCAGAGACGCAGAGACACTGATGCAGAGACTCTGAGACACAGAGACCCAGAGACGCAGAAACCAGAGACGCTGCAAACCAGAGACACAGAGATGCAGAGACTCTGAGATGCAGAGACATTGAGACGCAGGGGCGCTGAGACGCAGAGACTCTGAGATGAAGAGACCCTGAGACGCAGAGACCCAGAGACGCAGAGACTCTGAGACGCAGAGACGCTGAGACATTGAGACCCAGAGACACTGAGACACAGAGACGCAGAGATGCAGACAGGCAGAGAGGCAGAGACCATGAGACACAGAGACTCTGAGATGCATAGACGCTGAGACCCAGAGACGCAGAGACCCAGAGACACTGAGACGCGGAGATGCAGAGACACTGGGAACCTGAGACGCAGAGACAGTGAGACCCAGAGACGCAGAGACACTGAGACCAGAGATGCAGTGATGCAGAGACACTGAGACGCAGAGACTCTGATACGCTGAGACGCTGTGACCCTGAGACGCAAAGATGCAGAGACACTGAGATGCAGAGACACTGAGACGCAGAGACTCAGGGACCCTGAGACGCTAGGACGCAGAGACACTGAGACCCAGAGACGCTGAGACGCGGAGACACTGAGACGCAGAGACACTGAGAGCCGGAGACACTGAGACGCAGCGACACTGAGACTCAGAGACACTGAGAACCAGAGACGCAGAGATCCTGAGACCCAGAGACTCTGAGACGCAGAGACGCAGAGACCCTGCGACGCAGTGACACTGGGACCCAGAGATGCAGAGACACTGAGATGCAGAGACACTGAGACCCAGAGACATAGAGATGCAGAGACGCGGAGACGTAGAGACGCAGAGACACAGAGACGCAGAGACACAAAAACACAGAGACTCAGAGACTCTGAGACGCAGAGGCACTGAGACCCAGAGACACTGAGACCCAGAGACTCTGAGACGCAGAGACTCTGAGACGCAGAGACTCTGAGATGCAGAGACTCTGAGACGCAGAGACGCAGAGATGCTGAGACCCAGAGACACTGAGACCCAGAGACACAGAGACACAGAGAATCAGAGACTCTGAGACGCAGAGGCACAGAGGCCCTGAGACGCAGATACGCAGGGACCCTGAGATGCAGAGACACTGAGACCCAGAGATTCTGAGACGCAGAGACTCTGAGACGCAGAGACTCAGAGACGCAGAGACACTGAGACACTGAGACCCAGAGACGCAGTGACAATGAGATGCAGAGACACTGAGACGCAGAGGTTCTGAGACGCAGAAACCCGAGACGCAGAGACGCAGAGCCTCTGAGCCTCTGAGACATAGAGACGCCGTGAGAATGAGATGCAGAGACACTGAGACGCAGAGACTCTGAGACGCAGAGACGCAGAGACTCTGAGACGACGAGACTCTGAGACGACGAGGCTCTGAGACGACGAGACTCTGAGACACAGAGATGCAGAGACCCTGAGACACAGAGACACTGAGTGCCAGAGAGAAAGAGACGCAGAGACACTGAGACGCAGACACTGAGAACCAGATAGACAGAAAAACTGAGACCCAGAGACGCAGAGAAGCAGAGACAGTGAGACCCAGAGACGCAGAGACGCAGAGACACTGAGACGCAGAGACACTGAGACGCAGAGACACAGAGACACTGGGTCCCAGAGATGCAGAAACGCAGAGACATTGATGCAGAGACTCTGAGACGCAGAGACACAGAGATGCAGAGACACTGAGATGCAGAGACACTGAGACCCAGAGACGTAGAGATGCAGAGACGCGGAGACGTAGAGACGCAGAGACACGGAGACACTGAGACGCAGAGACTCTGAGACGCAGAGACGCTGAGACATTGAGACCCAGAGACACTGAGACACAGAGATGCAGAGACTCTGAAAGGCGGAGAGGCAGAGACCATGACACGTAGAGACTCTGAGACGCATAGACGCTGAGACCCAGAGACGCAGAGACCCAGAGACGTAGAGACACTGAGACGCAGAGACACTGAGACGCAGAGACCCAGGGACACTGAGACACTGGGACGCGGAGACGCAGAGACACAGAGACACTGGGAACCTGAGACACAGAGACAGTGAGACCCAGAGACGCAGAGACACTGAGACCCAGAGATGCAGTGATGCAGAGACACTGAGACACAGAGACTCTGATAGGCTGAGACGCTGTGACCCAGAAACGCAAAGATGCAGAGACACTGAGACGCAGAGACCCTGAGACGCAGAGACGCAGAGACCCTGAGAACCAGAGACACTGAGAACCAGAGACACTGAGACGCAGCGACACTGAGACTCAGAGACACGGAGAACCAGAGACGCAGAGATCCTGAGACCCAGAGACTCTGTGACGCAGAGACGCAGAGACACTGAGACCCGGCGACGCAGTGACACTGAGACCCAGAGATGCAGAGACACTGAGATGCAGAGACACTGAGACCCAGAGACATAGAAACGCAGAGACACGGAGACGCAGAGACGCAGAGACGAAGAGACACTGAGACCCAGAGACGCAGAGACACAGAGACTCAGAGACTCTGAGACGCAGAGGCATAGAGGCCCTGAGACGCAGAGACACTGAGACCCAGAGACTCTGAGACGCAGAGACTCTGAGATGCAGAGTCTCTGAGACGCAGAGACATAAAGATGCTGAGACCCAGAGTCGCAGAGGCGCAAAGACACAGAGACTCAGAGACGCAGAGACACTGAGACGCAGAGAAGCAGAGACACTGAGACCCAGAGACGCAGTGACAATGAGATGCAGAGACACTGAGACGCAGAGACACTGAGACGCAGAGACGCCGTGAGAATGAGATGCAGAGACACTCAGACGACGAGACTCTGAGACGCAGAGACACTGAGACGCAGAGACACTGAGAACCAGAGACTCTGAGACACTGAGACCCAGAGATGCAGAAACGCAGAGACCCTGAGACGCCCAGACACTGAGACCCAGAGACGGAGAGACGTAGAGACTCTGAGACGCAGAGACATTGAGAACCAGAGACACTGAGAACAAGAGACTCTGAGATGCAGAGGAATAGAGGCCCTGAGACGCAGAGACGCAGAGACGCAGAGACCCTGAGACGCAGAGACCCAGAGAGGCAGAGACGCAGAGACCCAGAGAGGCAGAGACGCAGAGACCCTGAGACGCAGAGACCCAGAGATGCAGAAACGCAGAGACACTGAGACGCAGAGACACTGAGAAGAAGAGACGCAGGGACCCTGAGATGCAGGGACATTGAGAACCAGAGGCACAGAGACACTGAGACGCAGAGACGCTGAGACGTAGAGACGCTGAGACGCTGAGACGCTGAGACCCGAGTCCCAGAGACGCATAGACGCAGAAACGCAGAGAGTCTGAGACGCAGAGGCGTAGAGACCCTGAGATGCAGAGACGTAGTGACCCTGAGACACTGAGACGCAGAGACGCAGGGACCCTGAGACGCTAGGACGCAGAGACACTGAGACCCAGAGACGCTGAGACGCAGAGACGCAGAGACACTGAGACGCAGAGACACTGAGAACCGGAGACACTGAGACGCAGTGACACTGAGACTCAGAGACACTGAGAACCAGAGACGCAGAAACGCAGAGAGCCTGCGACGCAATGACACTGAGACCCAGAGATGCAGAGACACTGAGATGCAGAGACACTGAGACTCAGAGACGTAGAGATGCAGAGACGCGGAGACGTAGAGACGCATAGACACGGAGACGCAGAGACGCAGAGACACAGAGACACTGAGACGCAGAGACACTGAGACCCAGAGACGCAGAGACCCAGAGACACAGAGACACTGAGACGCAGAGACACTGAGACGCAGAGACACAGGGACACTGAGACACTGAGACGCGGAGACGCAGAGACACAGGGACACTGGGAACCTGAGACGCAGAGACAGTGAGACCCAGAGACGCAGAGACACTGAGACCCAGAGATGCAGTGATGCAGAGTCACTGAGACACAGAGACTCTGATACGCTGAGACGCTGTGACCCAGAAACACAAAGATGCAGAGACACTGAGACGCAGAGACCCTGAGACGCAGAGAGGCAGAGACCCTGAGATGCTAGTACGCAGAGACACTGAGACCCAGAGACGCTGAGACGCAGAGACACTGAGACGCAGAGACACTGAGAACCGGAGACACTGAGACGCAGTGACACTGAGACCCAGAGACACTGAGAACCAGAGACGCAGAGATCCTGAGACCCAGAGACACTGAGACGCAGAGACCCTGAGACGCAGAAAGGCAGAGACCCTGAGATGCTAGTACGCAGAGACACTGAGAACCAGAGACGCGGAGATCCTGAGACCCAGAGACTCTGAGACGCAGAGACACTGAGACCCAGAGACGTAGAGACGCAGAGACACGGAGACGCAGAGACGCAGAGACGCTGAGACCCAGAGACACAAAGACACAGAGACTCAGAGACTCTGAGACGCAGAGACGCTGAGACCCAGAGACACAAAGACACAGAGACTCAGAGACTCTGAGACGCAGAGGCACTGAGACCCACAGACTCTGAGACGCAGAGACACTGAGACGCAGAGACTCTGAGATGCAGAGACGTTGAGACCCAGAGACACTGAGACCCAGAGACACAGAGACACAGAGCACAGAGAATCAGGGACTCTGAGACGCAGAGGCACAGAGGCCCTGAGACGCAGATACGCAGAGACCCTGAGACGCAGAGACACTGAGACCCAGAGACTCTGCGATGCAGAGACGCAGAGACGCAGAGACCCAGAGACCCAGAGTCGCAGAGATGCAGAAACACAGAGATGCAGAAACACTGAGACGCTGAGACCCAGAGACGCAGTGACAATGAAATGCAGAGACACTGAGACGCAGAAACCCGAGACGCAGAGACGCAGAGACTCTGAGACACAGAGACGCCGTGATAATTAGATGCAGAGACACTGAGACACTGAGACTCTGAGACGCAGAGACACTGAGACTCTGAGATGACGAGACTCTGAGACGCAGAGATGCAGAGACTCTGAGATGCAGAGACACCGAGTGCCAGAGAGAAAGAGACGCAGAGACACTGAAACGCAGAGACGCTGAGAACCGGAGACGCAGAGACACTGAGACCCAGGGACTCAGAGAAGCAGAGTCCCTGAGACGTAGAGGTGCAGAGACGCAGAGGCAGTGAGACGCAGAGACGCAGAGACGCAGAAACACTGAGACCCAGAGACACAGAGACACTGAGTCCCAGATATGCAGAGACGCAGAGACACTGATGCAGAAACTCTGAGACGGAGAGACCCAGAGACGCAGAAACTCTGAGACGCTGCAACCCAGAGACACAGAGATGCAGAGACACTAAGATGCAGAGACATTGAGACGCAGGGACGCTGAGACGCAGAGACTCTGAGATGCAGAGACCCTGAGACGCAGAGACCCAGAGACGCAGAGACTCTGAGACGCAGAGACGCTGAGGCATTGAGACCCAGAGACACTGAGACACAGAGACGCAGAGATGCAGAGACACTGAGATGCAGAGACTCTGAGACGCAGAAACCCTGAGATGCAGAGACACTGGGACCCAGAGACGCAGAGGCGCAGAGACCCTGAGACGCAGAGATGCAGTGACGCAGAGATTCTGAGACGCAGAGACAGTGAGACTCAGAGACACAGAGACGCAGAGAGGCTGAGGCACAGAGACGCAGAGACACAGAGATGCAATGACACTGTGACGCAGAGAGTCTGAGACGTAGAGACTTTGAGACGCAGAGACACTGAGACCCAGAGACACTGAGACACTGAGACCCAGAGATCCAGAGACATAGAGACACTGATGCAGAGACACTGAGATGCAGAGACGCTGAGACCCAGAGACGCAGAGACTCTGAGACGCAGAGACACTGAGACCCAGAGACTCAGAGACACAGAGACACTGAGGCCCAGAGACTCTGAGATGCAGGGAGGCAGAGACACTGAGACGTAAAGAGGCAGAGACGCAGAGACAGTGAGATGCAGAGACGCAGAGACGCTGAGACACAGTGACGCAGAGACGCAGAGAGTCTGAGATACAGAGAAGCAGAGACATTGAGACACAGAGACACTGAGACGTTGAGACACAGAGACACTGAGACGCAGAGACTCTGAGATGCAGAGACACTGAGACCCAGAGACGCAGAGGCGCACAGACCCTGAGACGCAGAGATGCAGTGATGCAGAGATTCTGAGACGCAGAGACAGTGAGACCCAGAGACACAGAGACCCTGAGACGCAGAGGCGCAGAGACACTGTGAACCAGAGACCCAGAGACGCAGAGACGCAGAGACTCTGAGACACAGAGACGCAGAGACACTGAGACCCAGAGATGCAGAGACTCTGAGACGCAGAGATGCAGAGACGCTGAGACACAGAGCCTCTGATACGTTGAGACGCTGTAACCCAGAGATGCAGAGACGCAGAGACACTGAGACGCAGAGACTATGATACGCTGAGACGCTGTAACCCAGAGATGCAGAGACGCAGAGACACTGAGACCCAGAGACGCAGAGACACTGAGACCCTCTGACCCAGAGACGCAGAGACACTGAGACGCAGAGACCCTGAGACGCAGAGACACCGAGACTCCGAGATGCAGAGACACTGAGACCCAGAGACGCAGAGAAGCAGAGACCCTGAGACACAGGGAGGCAGTGACACTGAGACGCAGAGGCTCTGAGACGCAGAGACACTGTGACGCAGAGACACAGAGACACTGAGTCCCAGAGATGCAGAGACATAGAGACACTGATGCAGAGACTCTGAGACGCAGGAACACTGAGACGCAGAGACTCTGAGACGCAGCAACCCAGAGACGAAGAGATGCAGAGACACTGAGATGCAGAGACACTGAGACGCAGAGATCCTGAGATGCTGGGACGCAGAGACGCAAATACACTGAGACACAAAGACTCTGATACGCTGAGACACTGTGACCCAGAGACGCAGAGACACTGAGACCCAGAGATGCAGAGACACTGAGACACAGGGACTCTGATACGCTGAGATGCTGTGACCCAGAGACGCAGAGACACTGTGATGCAGAGACACAGAGAAGCAGAGACCCTGAGACGCTGGGACGCAGAGACCCAGAGACGCAGAGATACTGAGAAACTGAGACGCAGAGACACTGAGACGCAGAGACGTAGAGACGCAGAGACACTGAGACGCAGAAACCCTGAGACACAGAGACACTGAGACCCAGAGACTCAGAGACACAGAGACACTGAGACCCAGAGACTCTGAGATGCAGGGAGGCAGAGACACTGAGACGTAAAGAGGCAGAGACGCAGAGACAGTGAGATGCAGAGACGCAGAGACGCTGAGACACAGTGACGCAGAGACGCAGAGAGTCTGAGATACAGAGAAGCAGAGACATTGAGACACAGAGACACTGAGACGTTGAGACACAGAGACACTGAGACGCAGAGACTCTGAGATGCAGAGACACTGAGACCCAGAGACGCAGAGGCGCACAGACCCTGAGACGCAGAGATGCAGTGATGCAGAGATTCTGAGACGCAGAGACAGTGAGACCCAGAGACACAGAGACCCTGAGACGCAGAGGCGCAGAGACACTGTGAACCAGAGACCCAGAGACGCAGAGACGCAGAGACTCTGAGACACAGAGACGCAGAGACACTGAGACCCAGAGATGCAGAGACTCTGAGACGCAGAGATGCAGAGACGCTGAGACACAGAGCCTCTGATACGTTGAGACGCTGTAACCCAGAGATGCAGAGACGCAGAGACACTGAGACGCAGAGACTCTGATACGCTGAGACGCTGTAACCCAGAGATGCAGAGACGCAGAGACACTGAGACCCAGAGACGCAGAGACACTGAGACCCTCTGACCCAGAGACGCAGAGACACTGAGACGCAGAGACCCTGAGACGCAGAGACACCGAGACTCCGAGATGCAGAGACACTGAGACCCAGAGACGCAGAGAAGCAGAGACCCTGAGACACAGGGAGGCAGTGACACTGAGACGCAGAGGCTCTGAGACGCAGAGACACTGTGACGCAGAGACACAGAGACACTGAGTCCCAGAGATGCAGAGACATAGAGACACTGATGCAGAGACTCTGAGACGCAGGAACACTGAGACGCAGAGACTCTGAGACGCAGCAACCCAGAGACGAAGAGATGCAGAGACACTGAGATGCAGAGACACTGAGACGCAGAGATCCTGAGATGCTGGGACGCAGAGACGCAAATACACTGAGACACAAAGACTCTGATACGCTGAGACACTGTGACCCAGAGACGCAGAGACACTGAGACCCAGAGATGCAGAGATGCAGAGACACTGAGACACAGGGACTCTGATACACTGAGATGCTGTGACCCAGAGACGCAGAGACACTGTGATGCAGAGACACAGAGAAGCAGAGACCCTGAGACGCTGGGACGCAGAGACCCAGAGACGCAGAGATACAGAGAAACTGAGACGCAGAGACACTGAGACGCAGAGACGTAGAGACGCAGAGACACTGAGACGCAGAAACCCTGAGACACAGAGACACTGAGACCCAGAGACGCAGAGACGCAGAGACCCTGAGACGCAGAGATGCAGTGACGCAGAGATTCTGAGACGCAGAGACAGTGAGATTCAGAGACGCAGAGACACAGAGACACTGAGACGCAGAGACGCAATGACACTGTGATGCAGAGACTCTGAGACGCAGAGACTCTGAGACGCAGAGCCACTGAGATGCAGAGACACTGAGACCCAGAGACACAGAGACACTATGACCCAGAGATGCAGAGACATAGAGACACTAAGACGCAGAGACACTAAGACGCAGAGACGCTGAGACCCAGAGACTCAGAGACACAGAGGCACTGAGACGCAGAGGCGCAGAGACACTGAGACGCAGAGACGCAGAGACTCTGAGGCACAGAGACACAGTGACTCTGAGACACAGAGACGCAGAGACACTGAGACCCAGAGATGCAAAGACACTGAGACGCAGAGACGCGCAGAAGCAGAGACCCTGAGACACTGAGACGCAGAGATGCTCAGAGGCAGAGATGCAGAGACTCTGAGATGCAGAGACTCAGAGATGCAGAGACGAAGAGACACTGAGACCCAGAGATGCAGAGGCGCTGAGACGCAGAAACACAGAGACACTGAGACACAGAGTCTCTGAGACGCAGAGACACTGAGACGCAGAGATGCAGAGACACAGAGACACTGAGACGCAGAGACACTGAGACGCAGGAACACAGAGATACTGAGACGCAGAGAGGTAGAGACGCAGAGACTCAGAGACACTGAGACGCAGAGAGGTAGAGACAGAGACGCAGAGACACTGAGACGCAGAGACACAGAGACACTGAGATGCACAGACTCTGAGACCCAGAGACTCTGAGACGCAGAGACTCTGAGACCCAGAGACGCAGCGACGCAGAGACGCAGAGACCCAGAGATGCAGAGACTCTGAGACGCAGGGACACTGAGACGCAGAGACTCTGAGACACAGGGACACAGAGAGGCAGAGACACTGAGACACAGAGACACTGAGACGCAGAGACGAAGGGACCCAGAGATGCAGAGACGCAGAGACGAAGAGAGACTGAGACCCAGAGATGCAGAGACTCTGAGATGCAGAGACGCAGAGACACTGAGACCCAGAGACTCTGAGACGCAGAGACTCTGAGACACAGGTACGCAGAGACACTGAGACGCAGAGTCGCAGAGACACTGAGACACAGAGACAATGAGATGCAGAGACTCTGAGATGCAGAGACTCAGAGTCGCAGAGACACTGAGACCCAGAGACTCTGAGACGCAGAGACTCTGAGGCACAGGGACGCAGAGACACTGAGACGCAGAGACGAAGAGAGACTGAGACCCAGAGATGCAGAGGTGCTGAGGCGCAGAGTCGCAAAGACACTGAGACACAGAGACAATGAGATGCAGAGACTCTAAGACGCAGAGACTCTGAGACGCAGAGACGCAGAGACACAGCGATGCAGAGACACTGAGACGCAGATACGCTGAGACGCAGAGATGCCGAGACTCTGAGACGCAGAGACTCTGAGACGCAGAGACGCAGAGACACTGAGACCCAGAGACTCTGAGACGCAGAGACTCTGAGACACAGCGATGCAGAGACACTGAGACGCAGATACGCTGAGACGCAGAGATGCCGAGACTCTGAGACGCAGAGACTCTGAGATGCAGAGAAGCAGAGACCCTGAGAAGCAGAGACGCAGGGGCGCAGAGAACCTGAGACACAGAGACACTGAGACCCAGAGACGCAGAGGCGCAGAGACGTAGAGACACTGAGACGCAGAGACACTGAGACGCAGAGACGCAGAGACTCTGAGACCCAGAGACGCAGAGACTCTGAGACGGAGAGACGCAGAGTCACTGAGACCCTGAGGCTCTGAGATGCAGAGACTCTGAGACGCAGAGACGCAGAGACACTGAGACCCAGAGACTCTGAGGCGCAGATACTCTGAGACCCAGAGGCACAGCGACGCAGAGACGCAGAGACCCTGAGACACTGAGACACAGAGACTCTGAGACGCAGAGATGCAGTTACACTGAGACCCAGCGATGCAGAGACGCTGAGACGCAGGGACGTAGACACGCAGAGACCCTGAGACACTGAGACGCAGAGACGATGAGACTCTGCGATGCAGTGACTCTGAGACGCAGAGACACTGAGACGCAGAGACGTAGAGACACTGAGACACAGAGACACTGAGATGCAGAGACTCTGAGACGCTGAGACACTGAGACCCAGAGACTCTGAGACGCAGAGATTCTGAGACACAGAGACGCAGAGACACTGAGACGCTGTGACACTGAGACGCAGAGACACAGTGACGGAGAGACGCACAGACGCTGTGACGCAGAGACACTGAGACCCAGAGACGCAGAGGCGCAGAGACTCTGAGACCCAGAGACTCTGAGACGCAGAGACACAGAGACACTGAGCCCCAGAGACTCTCAGACGCAGAGACTCTGAGACGCAGAGACGCAGAGATACTGTGACCCTGAGATGCAGAGACGCTGAGACCCAGGGACGTAGACACGCAGAGACCCTGAGACACTGAGACGCAGAGACGATGAGACTCTGAGATGCAGAGACTCTGAGACGCAGAACCTCTGAGAGGCAGAGATGCAGAGACACTGAGACACAGAGACACTGAGATGCAGAGACTCAGAGATGCTGAGACTCTGAGACAGAGGGACGCAGAGGCAGTGAGACGCAGAGAGGCAGAGAGGCAGAGACGCAGAGACGCTGAGACACAGATACGCAGAGACACTGAGACGCAGATACGCTGAGATGCAGAGATGCAGAGATCTGAGACACAGAGCCTCTGAGATGCAGAGAAGTAGAGGCCTTCAGACGCAGAGACGCAGGGACGCAGAGACGCAGAGACGCAGAGAACCTGAGACGCAGAGGCATTGAGACCCAGAGACTCTGACGCTGAGACTCTGAGACACGGAGACCCAGAGGCCCAGAGCCGCAGAGACCCTGAGACACTGAGACGCGGAGACACTGAGACCCAGAGACACTGAGACGCAGAGAATCTGAGACGCAGAGACTCTGAGATGCAGAGACGAAGAGACACTGAGACCCAGAGACGCAGAGACACAGAGACACTGAGATGCAGAGACGCAGAAACGCAGAGACGCAGAGACGCAGAGACTCTGAGACTCTGAGATGCAGAGTCTCTGAGACCCAGAGACTCTGAGACGGAGAGAATCTGAGACGCAGAGAATCTGAGACGCAGAGACTCTGTGACCCAGAGACGCAGCGACGCAGAGACGCAGAGACCCTGAGACCCAGAGATGCAGAGACGCTGAGACGCAGGGATGTAGACACGCAGAGACCCTGGGACACTGAGACGCAGAGACAATGAGACTCTCAGATGCAGAGACTCTGAGACGTAGAGACACTGAGACACAGACACACTGAGATGCAGAGACTCTGAGATGCAGAGACACTGAGACCCAGAGACTCTGAGACGCAGTGACTCTGCGACACAGGGACGCAGAGACGCAGAGACACAGAGACACTGAGACACAGAGACACTGAGACGCAGAGACGCAGAGACACTGAGACCCAGAGATGCAGAGACGCTGAGACGCAGAGACGTAAACACGCAGAGACCCTGAAACACTGAGACACAGAGACGATGAGACTCTGCGATGCAGTGACTCTGAGACGCAGAGACACTGAGACGCAGAGACGTAGAGACACTGAGACACAGAGACACTGAGATGCAGAGACTCTGAGACGCTGAGACACTGAGACCCAGAGACTCTGAGACGCAGAGATTCTGAGACACAGAGACGCAGAGACACTGAGACGCTGTGACACTGAGACGCAGAGACACAGTGACGGAGAGACGCACAGACGCTGTGACGCAGAGACACTGAGACCCAGAGACTCTGAGACGCAGAGACTCTGAGACGCAGAGACGCAGAGATACTGTGACCCTGAGATGCAGAGACGCTGAGACCCAGGGACGTAGACACGCAGAGACCCTGAGACACTGAGACGCAGAGACGATGAGACTCTGAGATGCAGAGACTCTGAGACGCAGAACCTCTGAGAGGCAGAGATGCAGAGACACTGAGACACAGAGACACTGAGATGCAGAGACTCAGAGATGCTGAGACTCTGAGACAGAGGGACGCAGAGACAGTGAGACGCAGAGAGGCAGAGAGGCAGAGACGCAGAGACGCTGAGACACAGATACGCAGAGACACTGAGACGCAGATACGCTGAGATGCAGAGATGCAGAGATCTGAGACACAGAGCCTCTGAGATGCAGAGAAGTAGAGGCCTTCAGACGCAGAGACGCAGGGACGCAGAGACGCAGAGACGCAGAGAACCTGAGACGCAGAGGCATTGAGACCCAGAGACTCTGACGCTGAGACTCTGAGACACGGAGACCCAGAGGCCCAGAGCCGCAGAGACCCTGAGACACTGAGACGCGGAGACACTGAGACCCAGAGACACTGAGACGCAGAGAATCTGAGACGCAGAGACTCTGAGATGCAGAGACGAAGAGACACTGAGACCCAGAGACGCAGAGACACAGAGACACTGACATGCAGAGACGCAGAAACGCAGAGACGCAGAGACGCAGAGACTCTGAGACTCTGAGATGCAGAGTCTCTGAGACCCAGAGACTCTGAGACGGAGAGACTCTGAGACGCAGAGAATCTGAGACCCAGAGACGCAGCGACGCAGAGACGCAGAGACCCTGAGACCCAGAGATGCAGAGACGCTGAGACGCAGGGATGTAGACACGCAGAGACCCTGGGACACTGAGACGCAGAGACAATGAGACTCTCAGATGCAGAGACTCTGAGACGTAGAGAAACTGAGACACAGACACACTGAGATGCAGAGACTCTGAGATGCAGAGACACTGAGACCCAGAGACTCTGAGACGCAGTGACTCTGCGACACAGGGACGCAGAGACGCAGAGACACAGAGACACTGAGACGCAGAGACGCAGAGACACTGAGACCCAGAGATGCAGAGACGCTGAGACGCAGAGACGTAAACACGCAGAGACCCTGAAACACTGAGACACAGAGACGATGAGACTCTGAGATGCAGAGACTCTGAGACGCAGAGACTCTGAGATGCAGAGACGAAGAGACACTGAGACCCAGAGATGCAGAGACGCTGAGGCGCAGTGACGCAGAGACACTGAGACACAGAGACACTGAGATGCAGAGACTCTGAGACGCAAAGACTCTGAGACGCAGAGACACTGAGACCCAGGGACTCTGAGACGCAGATACTCAGAGACACAGGGACGCACAGACACTGAGACGCAGATACGCTGAGACGCAGAGATGCAGAGACAATGAGACGCAGAGACTCTGAGATGCAGAGATGCAGGGATGCAGAGACGCAGAGACACTGAGGCCCAGAGACACTGAGACCCAGAGACGCAGAGGCGCAGAGACACTGAGAAGCAGAGACACTGAGACCCAGAGACGCAGAGACTCTGAGACGCAGAGACTCTGAGACGCAGAGACCCAGAGTCGCAGAGACGCAGAGACTCTGAGACGCCGAGACTCTGAGACACAGAGACTCTGAGACGCAGAGACGCAAAGACTCTGAGACGCACAGACCCAGAGACGCAGAGACTCTGAGACGCAGAGACTCTGAGATGCAGAGACGCAGAGAAACTGAGACCCCGAGATGCAGAGACGCTGAGACCCAGGGTCGTAGACACGCAGAGACCCTGAGACACTGAGGCGCAGAGACGATGAGACTCTGAGATGCAGAGACTCTGAGACGCAGAGCCTCTTAGATGCAGAGACGCAGAGACACTGAGACGCAGAGACACTGAGATGCAGAGACTCTGAGACACAAAGACTCTGAGACGCAGAGACACAGAGACCCAGGGACTCTGAGACGCAGAGACTCAGAGACACAGGGACGCAGAGACACTGAGACGCAGATACGCTGAGACGCAGAGATGTAGAGACTCTGAGACGCAGAGACTCTGAGATGCAGAGAAGCGGAGACCCTGAGAAGCAGACACTCAGGGATGCAGAGACGCAGAGACACTGAGACCCAGAGATGTAGAGAAGCTGAGACGCAGAGACGTACACACGCAGTGACCCTGAGACACTGAGACGCAGAGACGCTGAGATGCAGAGACTCTGAGTTGCAGAGACGAAGAGACACTGAGACCCAGAGACCCAGAGACACTGAGACACAGAGACACAGAGACACTGAGATGCAGAGACTCTGAGACGCAGAGACTCTGAGACGCAGAGACACTGAGATGCAGAGACTCTGAGACGCAGAGACTCTGAGACGCAGAGACACTGAGACCCAGGGATGCAGAGACACTGAGACGCAGATACGCTGAGACGCAGAGATGCAGAGACTCTGAGACGCAGAGACTCTGAGATGCAGAGAAGCAGGGACGCAGAAACGCAGAGAACCTGAGACACACAGACACTGAGACTCAGAGACGCAGAGGCGCAGAGACGCAGAGACACTGAGAAGCAGAGACACTGAGACCCAGAGACGCAGAGACGCAGAGACTCTGTGACCCAGAGACTCTCAGACGCAGAGACACTGAGACCCCGAGATGCAGAGACGCTGAGACCCCGGGACGTAGACACGCAGAGACTCTGAGACACTGAGACACAGAGACACTGAGATGCAGAGACTCTGAGACGCAGAGACTCTGAGACGCAGAGACACTGAGATGCAGAGACTCTGAGACGCAGAGACTCTGAGACGCAGAGACACTGAGACCCAGGGATGCAGAGACACTGAGACGCAGATACGCTGAGACGCAGAGATGCAGAGACTCTGAGACGCAGAGACTCTGAGATGCAGAGAAGCAGGGACGCAGAAACGCAGAGAACCTGAGACACACAGACACTGAGACTCAGAGACGCAGAGGCGCAGAGACGCAGAGACACTGAGAAGCAGAGACACTGAGACCCAGAGACGCAGAGACGCAGAGACTCTGTGACCCAGAGACTCTCAGACGCAGAGACACTGAGACCCCGAGATGCAGAGACGCTGAGACCCCGGGACGTAGACACGCAGAGACTCTGAGACACTGAGACGCAGAGACGCAGAGACACTGAGACACAGAGACACTGATATGCAGAGACTCTGACACGCAGAGACTTTGAGACACAGGGACGCAGAGACAGTGAGACGCAGAGAGGCAGAGACGCAGAGACGCTGAGACACAGATACGCAGAGACACTGAGACGCAGATACGCTGAGACACTGAGACCCAGAGACTCTGAGACACAGGGACGCAGAGACAGGGAGACACAGAGAGGCAGAGACGCAGAGACTCTGAGACGCAGAGACTCTGAGATGCAGAGACGAAGAGACACTGAGACCCAGAGTAGCAGGGACGCTGAGACACAGAGACGCAGAGACACTGAGACCCAGAGGCACTGAGATGCAAAGAATCTGAGACGCTGAGACCCAGAGACACAGATACGCAGAGACGCAGAGACCCTGAGACACTGAGACGCAGAGACACTGAGACACAGAGACACTGAGATGCAGAGACTCTGAGATGCAGAGACTCTGAGACGCAGAGGCACTGAGACACAGAGACACTGAGATGCAGAGACTCTGAGACACAAAGACTCTGAGACGCAGAGACACAGAGACCCAGGGACTCTGAGACGCAGAGACTCAGAGACTCTGAGGTGCAGAGAAGCAGAGACCCTGAGAAGCAGACACGCAGGGACGCAGAGACGCAGAGACACTGAGACCCAGAGACGCAGAGACGCAGAGACACTGAGAAGCAGAGACACTGAGACCCAGAGACGCAGAGACGCAGACACGCAGGGACTCTGAGACCCAGAGACTCTGAGACGCAGAGACGCAGAGACACTGAGCCCCAGAGACTCTCAGGCGCAGAGACTCTGAGACGCAGAGACGCAGAGACACTGAGACCCCGAGATGCAGAGACGCTGAGACCCAGGGACGTAGACACGCAGAGACTCTGAGACAATGAGACGCAGAGACGATGAGACTCTGAGATGCAGAGACTCTGAGATGCAGAGAAGCAGAGACCCTGAGAAGCAGACACGCAGGGACGCAGAGAACCTGAGACGCAGAGACCCTGAGACACTGAGACGCGGATACACTGAGACCCAGAGAATCTGAGATGCAGAGACTCTGAGATGCAGAGACGAAGAGACACTGAGACCCAGAGATGCAGAGACTCTGAGACGCAGAGACACTGAGACACAGGGACGCAGAGACAGGGAGACACAGAGAGGCAGAGACGAAGAGACACTGAGACCCAGAGTGGCAGGGACGCTGAGACACAGCGACGCAGAGACTCTGAGACTCTGAGATGCAGAGGCGCAGAGACTCTGAGAGCCAGAGATGCAGAGACGATGAGACTCTGAGATGCAGAGACTCTGAGACGCAGAGACACTGAGACACAGGGACGCAGAGAGAGGGAGACACAGAGAGGCAGAGACGCAGAGATGGTGAGCCACAGAGATGCTGAGACGCAGAGACAGTGAGACCCAGAGATGCAGAGACTCTGAGACGCAGAGACTCTGAGATGCAGAGACGAAGAGACACTGAGACCCAGAGTGGCAGGGACGCTGAGACACAGAGACGCAGAGACACTGAGACCCAGAGACAGTGAGATGCAGAGAATCTGAGACACTGAGACCCGGAGACACAGAAACGCAGAGACGCAGAGACCCTGAGACACTGAGACGCAGAGACACTGAGACACAGAGACACTGAGATGCAGAGACTCTGAGATGCAGAGACTCTGAGACGCAGAGACACTGAGACCCAGAGACTCTGAGACGCAGAGAATCTGAGATGCTGAGACCCGGAGACACAGAAACGCAGAGACGCAGAGACCCTGAGACACTGAGACTCTGAGACACTGAGAGACAGAGACGCTGAGACCCAGAGATGCAGAGACGCTGAGACGCAGAGACGTAGACACGCAGAGACCCTGAGACACTGAGACCCATAGACACTGCGACGCAGCGACGCAGAGACCCTGAGACCCAGAGATGCAGAGACGCTGAGACGCAGGGACGTAGACACGCAGAGACCCTGAGACACTGAGACGCAGAGACAATGAGACTCTCAGATGCAGAGACTCTGAGACGCAGAGACACTGAGACACAGACACACAGAGATGCAGAGACTCTGAGATGCAGAGTCTCTGAGACGCAGAGACACTGAGACCCAGAGGCTCTGAGACGCAGAGACTCTGAGACACAGGGGCGCAGAGACAGTGAGATGCTGAGACCCAGTGACTCTGAGACGCAGAGACTCTGAGGCGCAGAGACACAGAGACACTGAGACTCAGAGACGTAGAGACGCAGATACGGAGAGACACAGAGACAATGAGACCCAGAGACACTGAGACCGAGGGATTCTGAGACCCAGGGACTCTGAGACGCAGAGACACTGAGACCCAGAGACTCTGAGACGCAGAGACTCTGAGACGCAGAGATGCAGAGACACTGAGACCCAGAGACTCAGAGATGCAGAGACTCTGAGACGCCGAGATGCAGAGACACTGAGACGCAAAGACACTA
The DNA here is from genome assembly GCF_965287045.1 of Carcharhinus amblyrhynchos. Taxonomy (NCBI): domain Eukaryota; kingdom Metazoa; phylum Chordata; class Chondrichthyes; order Carcharhiniformes; family Carcharhinidae; genus Carcharhinus; species Carcharhinus amblyrhynchos. The sequence goes on along the minus strand of NW_027650296.1, from coordinate 89,298 downwards.
AGACCCAGACACTCTGAGACGCAGAGACTCTGAGACGCAGAGCCACAGTGACAATGAGACCAGAGACGCAGAGACACTGAGACCCAGGGACTCTGAGATGCAGAGACTCTGAGGCGCAGAGACCCAGATACGGAGAGACACAGAGACAATGAGACCCAGAGATTCTGAGACGCAGAGAAGCAGAGACCCTGAGACACAAGGATGCAGAGACGCAGAGAACCTGAGATGCAGGGACCCTGAGACCCAGAGACTTTGAGACGCAGAGACGCAGAGCCACTGAGACGCAGAGATACTGAGACGCAGAGACTCAGAGACGCAGAGACGCAGAGACACTGAGACCCATAGACACTGAGACCCAGGGACTCTGAGACGCAGAGACACTGAGACCCAGAGACTCTGAGACGGAGAGACCCTGAGACGCAGAGATGCAGAACCCTGAGGCGCAGAGAGGCAGAGACGCAGAGACACTGAGACTGTGAGAAATGAGACACTGAGATGCAGGGACACTGAGACGCAGAGACATTGAGACACAGAGACTCTGAGACGCAGAGACTCTGAGGCGCAGACACGCAGAGACACTGAGACCCAGAGACTCTGAGACGCAGAGACTCTGAGACGCGAAGACACTATGAACCAGAGACTCTGAGATGCAGAGACGCAGAGACCCTGAGAGGCAGAGACACTGAGACCCAGAGACGTAGAGACGCAGAGAACCTGAGACGCAGAGACACTGAGACCCAGGGACTCTGAGACGCAGAGACTCTGAGATGTAGAGGCTCAGAGACGCAGAGACACTGAGACGCAGAGATACTGAGACGCAGAGACCCTGAGATGCAGAGATGCAGAGACACTGAGACCCAGAGACGCAGAGAACCTGAGACCCTGAGATGCAGTGACACAGAGACGCAGAGACACTGAGACCCAGAGACACAGAGACACTGAGTCCCAGAGACACAGAGACACTGAGACCCAGAGATGCAGAGACGCAAAGACACTGAGACGCAGACACTCTGAGACACAGAGACAGTGAGACCCAGAGACACAGAGACGCAGAGACCCTGAGACGCAGAGACGCAGAGACACTGAGACCCAGAGGCACAGAGACACTGAGATCCAGAGATGCAGAGACACAGAGACACTGAGACGCAGAGGCAGTGAGACCCAGAGACACAGAGACACTGAGACAATGAGACCCAGAGACTCTGAGACACAGAGAAGTAGAGACCCTGAGACGCAGGGACGCAAAGACGCAGAGAACGTGAGACGCAGAGACCCTGAGAACCAGAGACGCAGAGTCACTGAGACGCAGAGATACTGAGATGCAGAGACCCTGAGATGCAGAGACGCAGAGACACTGACACCCAGAGACGCAGAGACCCTGAGGCGCAGAGACGCAGGGACACTAAGACGCAGAAACCCTGAGACACTGCAAACCAGACACGCAGAGACGCAGAGACGCAGTGACACTGAGATGCAGAGACACTGAGACGCAGTGACACTGAGATGCAGAGACACTGAGACGCAGAGACTCAGAGATGCAGAGACGCTGAGACACTGAGACCCAGAGACTCTGAGACGCAGAGACTCTGAGACGCAGAGACACTGAGACCCAGAGACTCTGAGACGCAGAGACTCTTAGGCACTGAGACCCAGAGACTCTGAGACGCAGAGACTCTGAGACGCAGAGACGCTGAGACACTGAGTCCCAGAGACTCTGAGACGCAGAGACTCTGAGACGCAGAGACACTGAGACCCAGAGACTCAGAGACGCAGAGGCTCTGAGACGCAAAGACCCAGTGTCACTGAGACCCAGAGACTCTGAGACGCAGAGACAATGAGACTCTGAGATGCAGAGACGCAGAGATACTGAGATGCAGAGTCTCTGAGACGCAGAGACTCAGAGACGCAGAGACTCAGAGACGCAAAGACGCAGAGACACTGAGACGCAGAGACTCTGAGACCCAGGATCTCTGAGACGCAGAGACACTGAGACCCAGAGACTCTGAGACGCAGAGAAGCAGAGATGCAGAGACCCTGAGGCGCAGAGAGGCAGAGACGCAGAGACACTGAGACCCAGAGACACAGAGACGCAGAGACCCTGAGACGCAGAGACACTGAGACGCAGGGACACTGAGACGCAGAGAGTCTGAGATGCAGAGACTCAGAGACGCAGAGACGCAGAGACACTGAGACCCATAGGCACTGAGACCCAGAGACTCTGAGACGCAGAGACTCTGGGACTCTGAGACACAGAGACAATGAGACCCAGAGACTCCGAGACGCTGAGACTCTGAGACACAGAGCCACAGTGAAAATGAGACCCAGAGACTCTGAGACATCGAGACGCAGAGACACTGAGTCCCAGGGACTCTGAGATGCCGAGACTCTGAGACGCAGAGACTCTGAGGCGCAGAGACGCAGAGATATTGAGACCCAGAGACTCAGAGACGCAGAGGCTCTGAGACACAAAGACGCAGGGACTCTGAGATGCAGAGACTCTGAGACGCAGAGACCCAGAGACACTGAGACCCAGAGACTCTGAGACGCAGAGAAGCAGAGACCCTGAGACGTAGAGATACTGAGACGCAGTGACACTGAGATGCAGAGACACTGAGAGGCAGAGACTCTGAGAAGCAGTGACGTAGAGACTCTGAGACGCAGAGACTCTGAGACGCAGAGCCACAGTGACAATGTGACCCAGAGACTCTGAGACGCCGAGACGCAGAGACACTGAGACCCAGGGACTCTGAGATGCAGACACTCTGAGACGCAGAGACTCTGAGGCGCAGAGACGCAGAGACCCAGAGACTCTGAGACGCAGAGACACAGAGACACAGAGACAATGAGACCCAGAGACACTGAGACCTAGGGACTCTGAGACGCAGAGACACTGTGACCCAGAGACTCTGAGATGCAGAGAAGCAGAGACCCTGAGATACAGGGATGCAGAGACGCAGAGAACCTGAGACGCAGAGACCCTGAGATCCAGAGACTTTGAGACGCAGAGACGCAGAGCCACTGAGACGCAGAGATACTGAGACGCAGAGACTGAGAGACGCAGAGACGAAGAGACACTGAGACCCATAGACACTGAGACCCAGGGACTCTGAGACGCAGAGACACTGAGACCCAGAGGCTCTGAGACGCAGACTCTCTGAGACTCGGAGACGCAGAGACCCTGATCGCAGAGACGCAGAGACTCTGAGACACAGTGACACTGAGACCCAGAGACGTAGAGACGGAGAGACCCTGGGACGCAGAGACGCAGAGACCCTGAGGCGCAGAGAGGCAGAGACGCAGAGACACTGAGACCCAGAGACGCAGAGATGCAGAGACCGTGAGACGCAGAGACACTGAGACGCAGAGAGTCTGAGACAAATAGACGCAGAGACGCAGTGACACTGAGACGCAGAGACACTGAGATGCAGATACTCTGAGACACAGTGACACAGAGACCCAGAGACACAGAGGCGCAGAGACACAGAGGCTCAGAGACGCAGAGACACTGAGACGCAGAGACACTGAGCCCCAGAGACGCAGAGACGCAGATATGCTGAGACGCAGAGACGCAGAGACACTGCGACAGTGAGACGCAGAGGCGCAGAGACTCTGAGACACAGAGACCCTGAGACGCAGAGGCACTGAGACCCAGAGACACAGAGATGCAGAAACACAGAGACCCTGAGACGCAGAGACGCAGAGACTCAGAGACGCAGAGACACTGAGTCCCAGAGTCGCAGAGATGCAGAGACACTGAGACGCAGAGACACTGAGACCGGGAGACGCATAGGCACAGAGACACAGAGACCCAGAGACGCAGAGACGCAGAGACGCAGAGACGCAGAGACTCAGAGACGCAGAGGCACTGAGTCCCAGAGTCGCAGAGATGCAGAGACACTGAGACGCAGAGACACTGAGACCGGGAGACGCATAGGCACAGAGACACAGAGACCCAGAGACGCAGAGACCCAGAGACGCAGAGACACTGAGACCCAGAGACCCAGAGACGCAAAGACACTGAGATGCAGAGACGCTGAGAAGCAGAGACGCAGAGACGCAGAGACGCGGAGACGCGGAGACAAAGAGACGCAGAGACCCTGTGACCCAGAGACGCAGAGACGCGGAGACCCAGAGATGCAGAGACGCGGAGACGCGGAGACGCGGAGACACAGAGACGCAGAGACCCTGATTGCCAGAGGCACTGAGACGCAGACAGGCTGAGATGCAGAGACGCAGAGAGACTGCGACAGTGAGACGCAGAGGCGCGGAGACTCTGAGACGCAGAGACACAGAGACGCTGAGACGCGGAGGCACTGAGACTCAGAGACACAGAGATGCAGAGACACGGAGACGCAGAGACACTGAGACCGGGAGACGCATAGGCGCAGAGACACAGAGCCTCTGAGACGCAGAGACGCAGAGACGCAATGACCCTGAGACGCAGAGACACAGAGGCACTGAGACCCAGAGACTCTGAGACCCAGAGACGCAGAGATGCAGAGACACAGAGATGCAGAAACTATGAGACGCAGAGACACTGAGGCGCAGGGACTCTGAGACGCAGAGACGCAGAGTCCCTGAGACGCAGCGATGCTGAGACCCGGAGACGCAGAGACCCTGAGACGCAGAGACACTGAGACCCAGAGACTCTAAGACGCAGAGACCCAGCGACGCAGAGAAACAGAGACCCAGAGACTATGAGATGCAGAGACTCTGAGACGCAGAGACATTGAGAGGCAGAGACACTGAGACTCTGAGACGCGGAGACGCAGAGACTCTGAGACGCAGAGACATTGAGAGGCAGAGACACTGAGACTCTGAGACGCGGAGACGCAGAGACACTGAGGCCCAGAGACGCAGAGACTCTGAGACACAGAGACACTGAGACCCAGAGACACAGAGACGGAGAGACCCTGAGACGCAGAGACGCAGAGACCCTGAGACGCAGAGAATCTGAGACGCAGAGACGCAGTGACACAGATCCCAGAGACGCAGAGACACTGAGACCCAGAGACGCAGAGACGCGGAGACACAGAGACGCAGAGACCCTAAGACGCAGAGACACTGAGACGCAGACAGGCTGAGACACAGAGACGCAGATACACTGCGACAGTGAGACGCAGAGGCTCAGAGACCCTGAGACGCAGAGACCCTGAGACGCAGATACTCTGAGACGCAGAGACGCAGTGACACAGAGAAACAGAGACCCAGAGACGCAGAGGCGCAGAGACACAGAGACACTGAGACGCAGGGACACTGAGACGCAGAGACACAGAGACACGGCGACAGTGAGACGCAGAGGCGCAGAGACTCTGAGACACAGAGACTCTGAGACACAGAGACACACAGACCCTGAGACGCAGAGGCACTGAGACCCAGAGACACAGAGATGCAGAAACGCAGAGACACTAAGACGCAGACGCAGAAACTCACAGACGCAGAGACACAGAGTCCCAGGGTCGCAGAGATGCAGAGACACTGAGACGCAGAGACACTGAGACCGGGAGACGCATAGGCGCAGAGACACAGAGACTCTGACACACAGAGATGCAGAGACGCAATGACCCTGAGACGCAGAGACACTGAGACCCAGAGACACTGAGACGCAGAGACGCAGAGACACTGAGAACCAGAGACGCAGAGACTCAAAGACGCAGAGACCCTGAGACGCAGAGACACTGAGACCCAGAGACGCAGAGGCGCAGAGACACAGAGACACTGAGACGCAGGGACACTGAGACGCAGAGACACAGAGACACGGCGACAGTGAGACGCAGAGGCGCAGAGACTCTGAGACACAGAGACTCTGAGACGCAGAGACAGAGAGACCCTGAGACGCAGAGGCACTGAGACCCAGAGACACAGAGATGCAGAAACGCAGAGACACTAAGACGCAGACGCAGAGACTCACAGACGCAGAGACACAGAGTCCCAGGGTCGCAGAGATGCAGAGACACTGAGACGCAGAGACACTGAGACCGGGAGACGCAGAGACACTGAGAACCAGAGACGCAGAGACTCAAAGACGCAGAGACCCTGAGACGCAGAGACACTGAGACCCAGAGACACTGAGACCCAGAGACGCAGAGACACTGAGAACCAGAGACGCAGAGACTCAAAGACGCAGAGACCCTGAGACGCAGAGACACTGAGACCCAGAGACGCAGAGACACTGAGACCCAGAGACGCAGAGACACTGAGAACCAGAAACGCAGAGACACTGAGATGCATAGGCACTGAGACTCAGAGACTCTGAGACGCGAACACGCGGAGACGCAGAGACTCTGAGACGCGAAGACGCGGAGACTCAGAGACCCAGAGACGCAGAGACTCTGAGACACAGAGACACTGAGACCCAGACACGCAGAGACGGAGAGACCCTGAGACGCAGAGACGCAGAGACCCTGAGACGCAGAGAGGCAGAGACACAGAGACACTGAGACCCAGAGACACTGAGACGCAGAGATGCAGAGACGCAGAGACCCTGAGACGCAGGGACTCTGGGACTCTGAGACACAGAGACAATGAGACCCAGAGACGCTGAGACGCCGAGATGCAGAGACACTGAGACGCAGAGACACTGAAACGCAGAGACTCCGAGACGCAGAGACTCTGAGACACAGAGCCACAGTGAAAATGAGACCCAGAGACTCTGAGACGTTGAGACGCAGAGACACTGAGACCCAGGGACTCTGAGATGCAGAGACTCTGAGACGCAGAGACACAGAGACACTGAGACCCAGGGACTCTGAGATGCAGAGACTCTGAGACGCAGAGACTCTGAGACGCAGAGACTCTGAGACCCAGAGACTCTGAGACGCAGAGAACCAGGGATGCAGAGACCCTGAGGCGCAGAGAGGCAGAGACGCAGAGACACTGAGACCCAGAGACACAGAGACGCAGAGACCCTGAGACGCAGAGACACTGAGACGCAGGGACACTGAGACGCAGAGAGTCTGAGATGCAGAGACTCAGAGACGCAGAGACGCAGAGACACTGAGACCCATAGACACTGAGACCCAGAGACTCTGAGACGCAGAGACTCTGGGACTCTGAGACACAGAGACAATGAGACCCAGAGACTCCGAGACGCTGAGACTCTGAGACACAGAGCCACAGTGAAAATGAGACCCAGAGACTCTGAGACATCGAGACGCAGAGACACTGAGACCCAGGGACTCTGAGATGCCGAGACTCTGAGACGCAGAGACTCTGAGGCGCAGAGACGCAGAGACATTGAGACCCAGAGACTCAGAGACGCAGAGGCTCTGAGACACAAAGACGCAGGGACTCTGAGATGCAGAGACTCTGAGACGCAGAGACCCAGAGACACTGAGACCCAGAGACTCTGAGACGCAGAGAAGCAGAGACCCTGAGACGTAGAGATACTGAGACGCAGTGACACTGAGACGCAGAGACACTGAGAGGCAGAGACTCTGAGAAGCAGTGACGTAGAGACTCTGAGACGCAGAGACTCTGAGACGCAGAGCCACAGTGACAATGTGACCCAGAGACTCTGAGACGCAGAGCCACAGTGACAATGTGACCCAGAGACTCTGAGACGCAGAGACACTGAGACCCAGGGACTCTGAGATGCAGACACTCTGAGACGCAGAGACTCTGAGGCGCAGAGACGCAGAGACCCAGAGACTCTGAGACCCAGAGACTCTGAGACGCAGGGATGCAGACACGCAGAGAACCTAAGACGCAGAGACCCTGAGACCCAGAGACTTTGAGACGCAGAGACGCAGACCCCCTGAGACGTAGAGATACTGAGACGCAGTGACACTGAGACGCAGAGACACTGAGAGGCAGAGACTCTGAGAAGCAGTGACGTAGAGACTCTGAGACGCAGAGCCACAGTGACAATGTGACCCAGAGACTCTGAGACGTCGAGACGCAGAGACACTGAGACCCAGGGACTCTGAGATGCAGACACTCTGAGACGCAGAGACTCTGAGGCGCAGAGACCCAGAGACCCAGAGACTCTGAGACGCAGAGACACAGAGACACAGAGACAATGAGACCCAGAGACACTGAGACCTAGGGACTCTGAGACGCAGAGACACTGTGACCCAGAGACTCTGAGATGCAGAGAAGCAGAGACCCTGAGATACAGGGATGCAGAGACGCAGAGAACCTGAGACGCAGAGACTCAGAGACGCAGAGACGAAGAGACACTGAGACCCATAGACACTGAGACCCAGGGACTCTGAGACGCAGAGACACTGAGACCCAGAGGCTCTGAGACGCAGACTCTCTGAGACTCGGAGACGCAGAGACGCAGAGACCCTGATCGCAGAGACGCAGAGACTCTGAGACACAGTGACACTGAGACCCAGAGACGTAGAGACGGAGTGACCCTGGGACGCAGAGACGCAGAGACCCTGAGGCGCAGAAACCCTGAGATCCAGAGACTTTGAGACGCAGAGACGCAGAGCCACTGAGACGCAGAGATACTGAGACGCAGAAACTCAGAGACGCAGAGACGAAGAGACACTGAGACCCATAGACACTGAGACCCAGGGACTCTGAGACGCAGAGACACTGAGACCCAGAGGCTCTGAGACGCAGACTCTCTGAGACTCGGAGACGCAGAGACGCAGAGACCCTGATCGCAGAGACGCAGAGACTCTGAGACACAGTGACACTGAGACCCAGAGACGTAGAGACGGAGTGACCCTGGGACGCAGAGACGCAGAGACCCTGAGGCGCAGAGAGGCAGAGACGCAGAGACACTGAGACCCAGAGACGCAGAGATGCAGAGACCGTGAGACGCAGAGACACTGAGGCGCAGAGAGTCTGAGACAAATAGACGCAGAGACACAGTGACACTGAGACGCAGAGACACTGAGATGCAGATACTCTGAGACACAGTGACACAGAGACCCAGAGACACAGAGGCGCAGAGACACAGAGGCTCAGAGACGCAGAGACACTGAGACGCAGAGACACTGAGCCCCAGAGACGCAGAGACGCAGATATGCTGAGACGCAGAGGCGCAGAGACTCTGAGACACAGAGACCCTGAGACGCAGAGGCACTGAGACCCAGAGACACAGAGATGCAGAAACACAGAGACCCTGAGACGCAGAGACGCAGAGACTCAGAGATGCAGAGACACTGAGTCCCAGAGTCGCAGAGATGCAGAGACACTGAGACGCAGAGACACTGAGACCGGGAGACGCATAGGCACAGAGACACAGAGACCCAGAGACGCAGAGACGCAGAGACGCAGAGACTCAGAGACGCAGAGGCACTGAGTCCCAGAGTCGCAGAGATGCAGAGACACTGAGACGCAGAGACACTGAGACCGGGAGACGCATAGGCACAGAGACACAGAGACCCAGAGACGCAGAGACCCAGAGACGCAGAGACACTGAGACCCAGAGACCCAGAGACGCAGAGACACTGAGATGCAGAGACGCTGAGAAGCAGAGACGCAGAGACGCAGAGACGCGGAGACGCGGAGACACAGAGACGCGGAGACGCGGAGACCCAGAGACGCAGAGACCCTGTGACCCAGAGACGCAGAGACGCGGAGACCCAGAGATGCAGAGACGCAGAGACGCGGAGACGCGGAGACACAGAGACGCAGAGACCCTGATTGCCAGAGGCACTGAGACGCAGACAGGCTGAGATGCAGAGACGCAGAGAGACTGCGACAGTGAGACGCAGAGGCGCGGAGACTCTGAGACGCAGAGACGCTGAGACGCGGAGGCACTGAGACTCAGAGACACAGAGATGCAGAGACACTGAGACGCAGAGACACTGAGCCCCAGAGACGCAGAGACGCAGATATGCTGAGACGCAGAGACGCAGAGACACTGCGACAGTGAGACGCAGAGGCGCAGAGACTCTGAGACACAGAGACCCTGAGACGCAGAGGCACTGAGACCCAGAGACACAGAGATGCAGAAACACAGAGACCCTGAGACGCAGAGACGCAGAGACTCAGAGACGCAGAGACACTGAGTCCCAGAGTCGCAGAGATGCAGAGACACTGAGACGCAGAGACACTGAGACCGGGAGACGCATAGGCACAGAGACACAGAGACCCAGAGACGCAGAGACGCAGAGACACTGAGTCCCAGAGTCGCAGAGATGCAGAGACACTGAGACGCAGAGACACTGAGACCGGGAGACGCATAGGCACAGAGACACAGAGACCCAGAGACGCAGAGACCCAGAGACGCAGAGACCCAGAGACGCAGAGACACTGAGACCCAGAGACACTGAGACGCAGAGACGCTGAGAAGCAGAGACGCAGAGACGCAGAGACGCGGAGACGCGGAGACACAGAGACGCGGAGACGCGGAGACACAGAGACCCAGAAACGCAGAGACACTGAGAACCAGAGACGCAGAGACTCAAAGACGCAGAGACCCTGGGACGCAGAGACACTGAGACCCAGAGACGCAGAGACGCGGAGACACAGAGACGCAGAGACCCTTAGATGCAGAGACACTGAGAACCAGAGACACAGAGACACTGAGACGCATAGGCACTGAGACTCAGAGACTCTGAGACGCGAACACGCGGAGACGCAGAGACCCAGAGACGCAGAGACTCTGAGACGCGAAGACGCGGAGACTCAGAGACCCAGAGACGCAGAGACTCTGAGACACAGAGACACTGAGACCCAGACGCGCAGAGACGGAGAGAACCTGAGACGCAGAGACGCAGAGACCCTGAGACGCAGAGAGGCAGAGACACAGAGACACTGAGACCCAGAGACACTGAGACGCAGAGACGCAGAGACCCTGAGACGCAGGGACTCTGGGACTCTGAGACACAGAGACAATGAGACCCAGAGACTCTGAGACGCCGAGATGCAGAGACACTGAGACGCAGAGACACTGAAACGCAGAGACTCCGAGACGCAGAGACTCTGAGACACAGAGCCACAGTGAAAATGAGACCCAGAGACTCTGAGACGTCGAGACGCAGAGACACTGAGACCCAGGGACTCTGAGATGCATAGACTCTGAGACGCAGAGACACAGAGACACTGAGACCCAGGGACTCTGAGATGCAGAGACTCTGAGACGCAGAGACTCTGAGACGCAGAGACGCTGAACCCAGAGACCCAGAGGAGCAGAGACCCAGAGACTCTGAGATGCCGAGACTCTGAGACGCATAGACGCTGAGACCCAGAGACCCTGAGATGCAGAGACATTGAGAGGCAGAGACACTGAGACTCAGAGACTCTGAGACGCGGAGACGCAGAGACCCAGAGACGCAGAGACACTGCGACGCAGAGACACTGAGACCCAGAGACGCAGAGACGGAGAGACCCTGAGACGCAGAGACACTGAGACCCAGAGACGCACAGACACTGAGACGCAGAGACCCAGAGACGCACAGACACTGAGACGCAGAGACTCTGAGACGCAGAGACACAGTTACCCTGAGATGCCGAGACACTGAGTCCCAGAGACGCAGAGACGCTGAGACCCTGAGATGCAGAGACACTGAGACCCAGAGACGCAGAGACGCAGAGACCCTGAGACGCAGAGACATTGAGAGGCAGAGACACTTAGACTCAGAAACTCTGAGAAGCGGAGACGGGGAGACGCAGAGACCCAGAGACGCAGAGACACTGAGACGCAGAGGCGCTGAGGCCCAGAGACGCAGAGACGGAGAGACCCTGAGGCACACAGACCCTGAGACGCAGAGAGGCAGAGACGCAGAGACACTGAGTCCCAGAGACGCAGAGACGTTGAGACCCTGAGATGCAGAGACACTGAGACCCAGAGACGCAGAGACGCTGAGACCCTGAGAACCTGAGACGCAGAGACACTGAGACGCAGAGAAGCTGAGGCGCAGAGACACTGACACGCAGAGAAGCAGAGACCCTGAGACGCAGAGACGCAGGGACGCAGAGACGCAGAGACACTGAGACCCAGAGACGCAGAGACCCTGAGACGCTGAGACACTGAGACCCAGAGACGCAGAGACGCAGAGACTCAGAGACTCAAAGACACAGATACCCTGAGACGCAGAGACACTGAGAACCAGAGACGCAGAGTCACTGAGATGCAGAGACTCTGAGACGCAGAGTCACTGAGACCCTGAGACGCAGAGACACTGAGACCCAGAGTTGCAGAGACGCAGAGACACTGAGTCCCAGAGACGCAGAGACGTTGAGACCCTGAGATGCAGAGACACTGAGACCCAGAGACGCAGAGACGCTGAGACCCTGAGAACCTGAGACGCAGAGACACTGAGACGCAGAGAAGCTGAGGCGCAGAGACACTGACACGCAGAGAAGCAGAGACCCTGAGACGCAGAGACTCAGGGACGCAGAGACGCAGAGACACTGAGACCCAGAGACGCAGAGACCCTGAGACGCTGAGACACTGAGACCCAGAGACGCAGAGACGCAGAGACTCAAAGACACAGATACCCTGAGACGCAGAGACACTGAGAACCAGAGACGCAGAGTCACTGAGACGCAGAGACACTGAGACCCAGAGTTGCAGAGACGCAGAGACACTGAGACTCAGAGACTCTGATACGCTGAGACGCTGTGACCCAGAGACGCAGAGACACTGAGACACTGAGATGCAACGACACTGAGATGCAAAGACTCTGAGACGCAGAGACGCAGAGAAACTGACACGCAGAGACATTGAGACGCAGAGACCCTAAGATGCAGAGACACTGAGACACTGAGACCCAGAGAGTCTGAGACCCAGAGACGCAGAGACACAGAGAGGCAGAGACTCTGAGACGCAGAGACTCTGAGACGCATAGACGCTGAGACCCAGAGACGCAGAGATGCAGAGACGCAGAGGCACTGAGACGCAGAGACGCAGAGACTCTGAAACGCAGAGACGCAGAGACGCAGAGACGCAGAGGCACTGAGACGCAGAGACTCAGAGCCGCAGTGGCATTGAGCCGCAGAGACCCTGAGACGCAGAGACACTGAGACGCAGAGACTCTGAGACGCAGAGACTCTGAGACGCAGAGACACAGAGATGCAGAGACTCTGAGACGCAGAGGCACTGAGACGCAGAGACTCAGAGACTCTGAAACGCAGAGACGCAGAGACGCAGAGACGCAGAGGCACTGAGACGCAGAGACGCAATGACCCTGAGACGCAGAGACACTGAGACCCAGAGACAAAGAGACGCAGAGACACTGAGACGCAGAGACACTGAGAACCGGAGACGCAGATACTCTGAGACGCAGAGATGCAGTGACACAGAGACCCAGAGACGCAGAGGCACAGAGACGCAGAGACGCAGAGACCCTAAGACGCAGAGACACTGAGCCCCAGAGACGCAGACAGGCTGAGACGCAGAGACGCAGAGACCCTGAGACGCAGAGGCACTGAGAACCAGAGACACAGAGATGCAGAAACGCAGAAACCCTGAGACGCATAGACTCAGAGACGCAGATACTGAGTCCCAGAGTCGCAGAGATGCAGAGACACTGAGACGCAGAGACATTGAGACCGGGAGACGCATAGACACAGAGACTCTGAGATGCAGAGACGCAGAGACGCAGAGACGCAATGACCCAGAAACGCAGAGACACTGAGACCCAGAGACACAGACTCTCTGAGGCACTGAGACGCAGAGACTCTGAGACGCTGAGGCACTGAGACCCAGAGACTCTGAAACCCAGAGATGCAGATATGCAGAGACACAGAGACGCAGAGACACTGAGACGCAGAGACTCTGAGACACAGAGACGCAGAGATGCAGAGATGCAAAGACACTGAGACGCAGAGACTCTAAGACGCAGAGACGCTGAACCCAGAGACCCAGAGACGCAGAGGAACAGAGACCCAGAGATTTTGAGATGCAGAGACTCTGAGACGCATAGACGCTGAGACCCAGAGACGCAGAGACCCTGAGACGCAGAGACATTGAGAGGCAGAGACACCGAGACTCAGACACTCTGAGACGCGGAGACGCGGAGACGCAGAGACCCAGAGACGCAGAGACCCTGAGACGCAGAGATGCAGGGACACTGAGACGCAGAGACTCTGAGACGCAGAGACACTGAGTCCCAGAGACGCAGAGACGCTGAGACCCTGAGACGCAGAGACACTGAGACCGACAGAAGCTGAGCATCAGAGACCCTGACACGCAGAGAAGCAGAGACCCTGAGACACAGAGACGCAGAGAACCTGAGACGCAGAGAATGGAGACCAAGAGACGCAGAGACCCTGAGACGCAGGGACACTGAGACCCAGAAACGCAGAGACACTGAGACGCGGAGACGCAGAGACTCAAGAACGCAGAGACCCTGAGACGCAGAGACACTGAGATGCAGAGACTCTGAGACGCAGAGTCACTGAGACCCTGAGACGCAGAGACGCAGAGACACTGAGACGCAGAGAATCTGAGACCCAGAGACGCAGAGACACTGAGACCCATAGTTGCAGAGACGCAGAGACACTGAGACCCAGAGACTCTGATACGCTGAGACGCTGTGACCCAGACACGCAGAGACACTGAGACCCAGAGACGCAGTGACACTGAGACCCAGAGTTGCAGAGATGCAGAGACACTGAGACGCAGAGACTCTGATACGCTGAGACCCTGAGACGCAGAGACGCAGAGACACTGACACACAGACACACTGAGACGCAGAGACCCAGAGACGCAGAGACGCTGAGACCCAGAGACGCAGAGACGCTGAGACCCAGAGACGCAGAGAGTATGAGACGCAGAGACGCAGACACTCTGAGACGCAGAGACGCTGAGACACTGAGACACTGAGAGGCAGGGACACTGAGACGCAGAGAAGCTGAGACGCAGAGAACTGAGACCCAGAGACGCAGAGACCCTGAGACGAGAGACACTGAGACCCAGAGACGCAGAGATGCAGAGAGGCAGAGACTATGAGACGCAGAGACTCTGAGACGCAGAGATGCTGAGACCCAGAGACGCATAGACGCAGAGACACTGAGACGCAGAGACCCTGAGATACAGAGATGTAGAGGCGCAGAGACGCAGTGACATTGAGCCGCAGAGACACTGAGACGCAGAGACGCAGAGACGCAGAGACGCTGAGTCCCAGAGACGCAGAGACGCTGAGACCCTGAGACCCTGAGATGCAGAGACGCAGAGACACAGAGTCCCAGAGACCCTGAGACGCAGAGACATTGAGACGCAGAGAAGCTGAGACGCAGAGACACTGACGCGCAGAGAAGCAGAGACCCTGAGACGCAGAGACGCAGAGACACTGACACGCAGAGAGTCTGAGACGCAGAGACTCTGAGACACAGAGACTCTGAGACCCAGAGACGCAGAGACGCTGAGACTCTGAGACTTGGAGACACTGAGAACCGGAGACGCAGAGACTCTGAGACGCAGAGACGCTGAGAAGCAGAGACGCAGAGACCTTGAGACGCAGATACTCTGAGACGCAGAGGCGCGGTGACACAGAGACCCAGAGGCGCAGAGACGCAGAGACACTGAGACCCAGAGACACAGAGTCTCTGAGACGCAGAGACTCTGAGGCGCTGAGACACTGAGACCCAGAGACGCAGAGATGCAGAGACGCAGAGATACAGAGACTATGAGACGCAGAGACACTGAGACGCAGCGTCCCTGAGACGCAGAGACGCAGAGACCCAGACACGCAGACACTCTGAGACACTGAGACACTGAGACCCAGGGACGCAGAGACGGAGAGACCCTGAGACGCAGAGACGGAGAGACCCAGAGACGCAGAGACGGAGAGACCCTGAGACGCAGAGACGCAGAGACCCAGAGACGCAGAGATGCAGGGACACTGAGACACAGAGACTCTGAGACGCTGAGACGCAGAGACCCAGAGACGCAGAGATGCAGGGACACTGAGACACAGAGACTCTGAGACGCTGAGACGCAGAGACGCAGAGACTCTGAGACGCAGAGACACTGAGACGCAGAGACTCTGAGATACAGAGACGCAGAGACACTGAGACGCAGAGACACTGAGACCCAGAGACGCAGAGACCCTGAGACGCAGAGACACTGAGACCCAGAGACGCAGAGACGCAGAGACACTGAGACTTGGAGACACTGAGAACCGGAGACGCAGAGACTCTGAGACGCAGAGACGCTGAGAAGCAGAGACGCAGAGACCTTGAGACGCAGATACTCTGAGACGCAGAGGCGCGGTGACACAGAGACCCAGAGGCGCAGAGGCGCAGAGACACTGAGACACAGAGACACAGAGACCCTGAGACGCAGAGACACTGAGACCGGGAGACGCAGAGATGCAGAGACACAGAGACGCAATGACCCTGAGACGCAGAGTCTCTGAGTCGCAGAGAAACTAAGACGCAGAGACTCTGAGACGCAGAGACGCAGCATCCCTGAGACGCAGAGACACTGAGACGCAGAGACTCTAAGACGCAGAGACGCTGAGTCCAGAGACCCTGAGACGCAGAAACATTGAGAGGCAGAGACACTGAGACTCAGAGACTCTGAGATGCAGAGACGCAGAGACGCTGAGACCCAGAGACGCAGAGACTCTGTGACACAGAGACACTGAGACGCAGGAACACTGAGACTCAGAGAAGCTGAGACGCAGGGAACTGAGACCCAGAGACGCAGAGACCCTGAGACGCAGAGACACTGAGATGCAGAGAAGCTGACACGCAGAGACACTGACACGCAGAGACCCTGAGACGCAGAGACGCAGGGACGCAGAAACACAGAGAACCTGAGACGCAGAGAACTGAGACCCAGAGACGCAGAGACACTGAGACCCAGAGACACAGAGACTCAAAGACGCAGAGACCCTGAGACGCAGGGACACTGAGAACCAGAGACGCAGAGACACTGAGATGCAGAGACTCTGAGACGCAGAGTCACTGAGACCCTGAGACGCTGAGACCCAGAGACACTGAGATGCAGAGACACTGAGACCCAGAGACGCAGAGGCACTGAGACCCAGGGTTGCAGAGACGCAGAGACACTGAGACACTGAGATGCAATGACACTGAGACGCAGAGACGCAGAGACGCAGAGACACTGACACGCAGAGACACTGACACGCAGAGACCCTAAGACGCAGAGACGCTGAGATGCAGAGGCGCTGAGACCCAGATATGCAGAGAGTCTGAGACATAGAGACTCTGAGACGCAGAGACGCAGAGACTCTGAGACGAAGAGACGCAGAGACACTGAGACCCAGAGACACAGCGATGCAGAGACTCAGAGACACTGAGAACCGGAGACGCAGAGACGCAGGGACCCTGAGACGCAGAGACCCTGAGACGCAGATACTCTGAGATGCAGAGACGCAGTGACACAGAGACCCAGAGACGCAGAGGCACAGAGACGCAGAGACACTGAGACGCAGAGACACTGAGACCAAGAGACGCAGAGACGTAGACAGGCAGAGACGCAGAGACGCAGAGACACTGCGACAGTGAGACGCAGAGGCACAGAGACTCTGAGACACAGAGACTCTGAGACGCAGATAGGCTGAGACGCAGAGACGCAGGGACACTGCGACAGGGAGACGCAGAGGCACAGAGACTCTGAGACACAGAGACTCTGAGACACAGAGACACAGAGACCCAGAGACGCAGAGGCGCAGAGACGCAGAGATACTGAGACGCAGAGACACTGAGACCCAGAGACGCAGAGGCGCAGAGACTCTGAGACACAGAGACTCTGAGACGCAGAGACACAGAGACCCTGAGACGCAGAGGCACTGAGACCCAGAGACGCAGAGACACTGAGACGCAGAGACACTGAGACGCAGAGACACTGAGACCCAGAGACGCAGCGACGCAGACAGGCTGAGACGCAGAGGCGCAGAGACACTGCGACAGTGAGACGCAGAGGAGCAGAGACTCTGAGACACAGAGACTCTGAGACGCAGAGACACAGAGACCCTGAGACGCAGAGGCACTGAGACCCAGAGACGCAGAGGCACTGAGACCCAGAGACACAGAGATGCCGAAACGCAGAGACCCTGAGACGCAGAGACTCAGAGACGCAGAGACACTGAGTCCCAGAGCCGCAGAGACCGGGAGACGCATAGGCGCAGAGACACAGAGACTCTGAGATGCAGAGACGCAGAGACGCAATGACCCTGAGACGCAGAAACACTGAGACCCTGAGACGCAGAGACTCTGAGACACAGGGACGCTGAGACGCAGAGATGCAGAGACGCAGAGATACAGAGTCTATGAGACGCAGAGATACAGAGACACTGAGACGCAGAGACACTGAGACACAGAGACCCTAAGACGCAGAGACGCTGAGACCCAGAGACGCAGAGACGCTGAGACACTAAGACACTGAGACGCAGAGAGTCTGAGACCCAGAGACGCAGAGACGCAGAGAGGCAGAGAATATGAGACACAGAGACTCTGAGACGCATAGACGCTGAGACCCAGAGACGCAGAGATGCAGAGACACTGAGACGCAGAGACTCTGAAACGCAGAGAATCAGAGGCACAGAGACACAGAGACACTGAGACGCAGAGACTCTGAGGTACAGAGACCCAGAGACGCAGTGACATTGAGCCGCAGAGACACTGAGACGCAGAGATGCAGAGACTCTGAGACCCTGAGACGCAGAGACCCTGAGAGGCAGAGACGCAGAGATGCAATGACCCTGAGACGCAGAAACACTGAGACCCTGAGACGCAGAGACGCTGAGACACTGAGACTCAGAGACGCAGAGATGCAGAGTCTATGAGACGCAGAGACACTGAGACGCGGAGACTCTGAGACGCAGAGACTCTGAGACGCAGAGATGCATCGTCCCTGAGACGCAGAGACACTGACATGCAGAGACACTGAGACCCTAAGACGCAGAGACGCAGAGACGCTGAGACCCAGAGACGCAGAGACTCTGAGACGCAGAGACTCTGAGGTACAGAGATTCAGAGACGCAGTGACATTGAGCCGCAGAGACACTGAGACGCAGAGATGCAGAGACTCTGAGAGGCAGAGACGGAGAGACCCTGAGAGCCAGAGACACTGAGACCCAGAGACGCAGAGACAGTGAGAGGCAGAGACACTGAGACGCAGAGACACTGAGACACTGAGACGCAGACAGGCTGAGACGCAGAGACACTGAGACACTGAGACGCAGACAGGCTGAGACGCAGAGACACAGAGACACACAGACCCTGAGACGCAGAGACACTGACACGCAGAGAAGCAGAGACCCTGAGACGCAGAGACGCAGAGACACTGACACGCAGAGAGTCTGAGACGCAGAGACTCTGAGACCCAGAGACGCAGAGACGCAAAGAGGCAGAGACTATGAGACGCATAGACGCTGGGACCCAGAGACGCAGAGAAGCTCAGACACTGAGACACAGAGACGCGGAGACTCTGAAACGCAGAGACGCAGAGGCGCAGAGACACTGAGACACTGAGACGCAGAGACTCTGAGATACAGAGACGCAGAGACGCAGTGACATTGAGCCGCAGACACACTGAGACGCAGAGACACTGAGACGCAGAGACGCAGAGACCCAGAGACTCTGAGACACAGAGACGCAGAGACACAGAGATGCAATGATCCTGAGACGCAGAGACACTGAGAACCAGAGACGCAGAGACCCTGAGACGCAGAGACACTGAGACACAGAGACACTGAGACCCAGAGACACTGAGAACCGGAGACGCAGAGACACTGAGACGCAGATACGCTGAGAAGCAGAGACGCAGAGACCCTGAGACGCAGATACTCTGAGACGCAGAGACGCAGTGACACAGAGACCCAGAGACGCAGAGGCGCAGAGGCGCAGAGACACTGAGACGCAGAGACACTGAGACGCAGAGACACTGAGACCCAGAGACGCAGAGACGCGGAGACGCAGAAACACTGAGTCCCAGCGTCGCAGAGACACTGAGGCACAGAGACGCAGAGACCCTGAGACGCAGAGACGCAGAGACTCAGAGACGCAGAAACACTGAGTCCCAGCGTCGCAGAGACACTGAGACCCTGAGTCGCAGAGATGCAGAGACACTGAGACGCAGAGACATTGAGACCGGGAGATGCATAGGCACAGAGACACAGAGACTCTGAGATGCAGAGACATAGAGACGCAGAGACGCAATGACCCTGAGACGCAGAGACACTGAGACCCAGAGACACAGAGTCTCTGAGACGCAGAGACTCTGAGGCGCTGAGACACTGAGACCCAGAGACGCAGAGATGCAGAGACGCAGAGATACAGAGACTATGAGACGCAGAGACACTGAGACGCAGCGTCCCTGAGACGCAGAGACGCAGAGACCCAGACACGCAGACACTCTGAGACACTGAGACACTGAGACCCAGAGACGCAGAGACGGAGAGACCCTGAGACGCAGAGACGGAGAGACCCTGAGACGCAGAGACGGAGAGACCCAGAGACGCAGAGACGGAGAGACCCAGAGACGCAGAGATGCAGAGACACTGAGACGCAGAGACTCTGAGATGCAGAGACGCAGAGCCGCAGAGACACTGAGACGCAGAGACACTGAGACGCAGAGACGCAGAGACCCAGAGACGCAGAGATGCAGGGACACTGAGACACAGAGACTCTGAGACTCTGAGACGCAGAGACTCTGAGATGCAGAGACGCAGAGCCGCAGAGACACTGAGACGCAGAGACACTGAGACGCAGAGACACTGAGACGCAGAGACGCAGAGACTCTGAGACGCAGAGACTCTGAGACGCAGAGACACAGAGACCCAGAGACGCTGAGAAGCAGAGACGCAGAGACCTTGAGACGCAGATACTCTGAGACGCAGAGACGCAGTGACACAGAGACCCAGAGACGCAGAGGCGCAGAGGCGCAGAGGCACTGAGACGCAGAGACACTGAGTCCCAGAGACGCAGAGACCCTGAGACGCAGAGACGCAGAGACTCAGAGACGCAGAGACCCTGAGACGCAGAGACTCAGAGACCCAGAGACGCAGAGACCCTGAGACGCAGAGACGCAGAGACTCAGAGACGCAGAAACACTGAGTCCCAGCGTCGCAGAGATGCAGAGACACTGAGACGCAGAGACATTGAGACCGGGAGATGCAGAGACACAGAGACACAGAGACTCTGAGATGCAGAGACATAGAGACGCAGAGACGCAATGACCCTGAGACGCAGAGACACTGAGACCCAGAGACGTAGAGATGCAGAGACGCAGAGATACAGAGACTATGAGACGCAGAGATACAGAGACTATGAGACGCAGAGACACTGAGACGCAGATACTCTGAGACGCTGAGACACTGAGACGCAGAGACTCTGAGATACAGAGACGCAGAGACACTGAGACGCAGAGACGCAGAGACTCTGAGACGCAGAGACTCTGAGACGCAGAGACACAGAGACCCTGAGAGGCAGAGACACTGAGACCCAGAGACGCAGAGACCCTGAGACGCAGAGACACTGAGACCCAGAGACGCAGAGACGCAGAGACACTGAGACTTGGAGACACTGAGAACCGGAGACGCAGAGACTCTGAGACGCAGAGACGCTGAGAAGCAGAGACGCAGAGACCTTGAGACGCAGATACTCTGAGACGCAGAGGCGCGGTGACACAGAGACCCAGAGGCGCAGAGACGCAGAGACACTGAGACCCAGAGACACAGAGTCTCTGAGACGCAGAGACTCTGAGGCGCTGAGACACTGAGACCCAGAGACGCAGAGATGCAGAGACGCAGAGATACAGAGACTATGAGACGCAGAGACACTGAGACGCAGCGTCCCTGAGACGCAGAGACGCAGAGACCCAGACACGCAGACACTCTGAGACACTGAGACACTGAGACCCAGGGACGCAGAGACGGAGAGACCCTGAGACGCAGAGACGGAGAGACCCAGAGACGCAGAGACGGAGAGACCCTGAGACGCAGAGACGCAGAGACCCAGAGACGCAGAGATGCAGGGACACTGAGACACAGAGACTCTGAGATGCTGAGACGCAGAGACGCAGAGACTCTGAGACGCAGAGACACTGAGACGCAGAGACTCTGAGATACAGAGACGCAGAGACACTGAGACGCAGAGACACTGAGACCCAGAGACGCAGAGACACTGAGACTTGGAGACACTGAGAACCGGAGACGCAGAGACTCTGAGACGCAGAGACGCTGAGAAGCAGAGACGCAGAGACCTTGAGACGCAGATACTCTGAGACGCAGAGGCGCGGTGACACAGAGACCCAGAGGCGCAGAGACGCAGAGACACTGAGACACAGAGACACAGAGACCCTGAGACGCAGAGACACTGAGACCGGGAGACGCAGAGATGCAGAGACACAGAGACGCAATGACCCTGAGACGCAGAGTCTCTGAGTCGCAGAGAAACTGAGACGCAGAGACTCTGAGACGCAGAGACGCAGCATCCCTGAGACGCAGAGACACTGAGACGCAGAGACTCTAAGACGCAGAGACGCTGAGTCCAGAGACCCTGAGACGCAGAAACATTGAGAGGCAGAGACACTGAGACTCAGAGACTCTGAGATGCAGAGACGCAGAGACGCTGAGACCCAGAGACGCAGAGACTCTGTGACACAGAGACACTGAGACGCAGGAACACTGAGACTCAGAGAAGCTGAGACGCAGGGAACTGAGACCCAGAGACGCAGAGACCCTGAGACGCAGAGACACTGAGATGCAGAGAAGCTGACACGCAGAGACACTGACACGCAGAGACCCTGAGACGCAGAGACGCAGGGACGCAGAAACACAGAGAACCTGAGATGCAGAGAACTGAGACCCAGAGACGCAGAGACACTGAGACCCAGAGACACAGAGACTCAAAGACGCAGAGACCCTGAGATGCAGGGACACTGAGAACCAGAGACGCAGAGACACTGAGATGCAGAGACTCTGAGACGCAGAGTCACTGAGACCCTGAGACGCTGAGACCCAGAGACACTGAGACGCAGAGACACTGAGACCCAGAGACGCAGAGGCACTGAGACCCAGGGTTGCAGAGACGCAGAGACACTGAGACACTGAGATGCAATGACACTGAGACGCAGAGACGCAGAGACGCAGAGACACTGACACGCAGAGACACTGACACGCAGAGACCCTAAGACGCAGAGACGCTGAGATGCAGAGGCGCTGAGACCCAGAGATGCAGAGAGTCTGAGACATAGAGACTCTGAGACGCAGAGACGCAGAGACTCTGAGACGAAGAGACGCAGAGACACTGAGACCCAGAGACACAGCGATGCAGAGACTCAGAGACACTGAGAACCGGAGACGCAGAGACGCAGGGACCCTGAGACGCAGAGACCCTGAGACGCAGATACTCTGAGATGCAGAGACGCAGTGACACAGAGACCCAGAGACGCAGAGGCACAGAGACGCAGAGACACTGAGATGCAGAGACACTGAGACCAAGAGACGCAGAGACGTAGACAGGCAGAGACGCAGAGACGCAGAGACACTGCGACAGTGAGACGCAGAGGCACAGAGACTCTGAGACACAGAGACTCTGAGACGCAGACAGGCTGAGACGCAGAGACGCAGGGACACTGCGACAGGGAGACGCAGAGGCACAGAGACTCTGAGACACAGAGACTCTGAGACACAGAGACACAGAGACCCAGAGACGCAGAGGCGCAGAGACGCAGAGACACTGAGACGCAGAGACACTGAGACCCAGAGACGCAGAGGCGCAGAGGCGCAGAGGCGCAGAGACTCTGAGACACAGAGACTCTGAGACGCAGAGACACAGAGACCCTGAGACGCAGAGGCACTGAGACCCAGAGACGCAGAGACACTGAGACGCAGAGTCACTGAGACGCAGAGACACTGAGACTCAGAGACGCAGCGACGCAGACAGGCTGAGACGCAGAGGCGCAGAGACACTGCGACAGTGAGACGCAGAGGAGCAGAGACTCTGAGACACAGAGACTCTGAGACGCAGAGACACAGAGACCCTGAGACGCAGAGACACAGAGACCCTGAGACGCAGAGGCACTGAGACCCAGAGACGCAGAGGCACTGAGACCCAGAGACACAGAGATGCCGAAACGCAGAGACCCTGAGACGCAGAGACTCAGAGACGCAGAGACACTGAGTCCCAGAGCCGCAGAGACCGGGAGACGCATAGGCGCAGAGACAGAGACTCTGAGATGCAGAGACGCAGAGACGCAATGACCCTGAGACGCAGAAACACTGAGACCCTGAGACGCAGAGACTCTGAGACACAGGGACGCTGAGACGCAGAGATGCAGAGACGCAGAGATACAGAGTCTATGAGACGCAGAGATACAGAGACACTGAGACGCAGAGACACTGAGACACAGAGACCCTAAGACGCAGAGACGCTGAGACCCAGAGACGCAGAGACTCTGAGACGCAGAGACGCTGAGACACTAAGACACTGAGACGCAGAGAGTCTGAGACCCAGAGACGCAGAGACGCAGAGAGGCAGAGAATATGAGACACAGAGACTCTGAGACGCATAGACGCTGAGACCCAGAGACGCAGAGATGCAGAGACACTGAGACGCAGAGACTCTGAAACGCAGAGAATCAGAGGCACAGAGACACAGAGACACTGAGACGCAGAGACTCTGAGGTACAGAGACCCAGAGACGCAGTGACATTGAGCCGCAGAGACACTGAGACGCAGAGACACTGAGACGCAGAGATGCAGAGACTCTGAGACCCTGAGACGCAGAGACCCTGAGAGGCAGAGACGCAGAGATGCAATGACCCTGAGACGCAGAAACACTGAGACCCTGAGACGCAGAGACGCTGAGACACTGAGACTCAGAGACGCAGAGATGCAGAGTCTATGAGACGCAGAGACACTGAGACGCGGAGACTCTGAGACGCAGAGACTCTGAGACGCAGAGATGCAGCGTCCCTGAGACGCAGAGACACTGACATGCAGAGACACTGAGACCCTAAGACGCAGAGACGCAGAGACGCTGAGACCCAGAGACGCAGAGACTCTGAGACGCAGAGACTCTGAGGTACAGAGATGCAGAGACGCAGTGACATTGAGCCGCAGAGACACTGAGACGCAGAGATGCAGAGACTCTGAGAGGCAGAGACGGAGAGACCCTGAGAGCCAGAGACACTGAGACCCAGAGACGCAGAGACAGTGAGAGGCAGAGACACTGAGACGCAGAGACACTGAGACACTGAGACGCAGACAGGCTGAGACGCAGAGACACTGAGACACTGAGACGCAGACAGGCTGAGACGCAGAGACACAGAGACACACAGACCCTGAGACGCAGAGGCACTGAGACCCAGAGACACAGAGATGCAGAAACGCAGAGACCCTGAGACGCCGAGGTGCAGAGACTCAGAGACGCAGAGTCACTGAGTCCCAGAGCCGCAGAGATGCAGAGAGACTGAGACGCAGAGACACTGAGACCGGGAGACGCAGAGACACTGCGACAGTGAGACACAGAGGCGCAGAGACTCTGAGACGCAGTAACTCTGAGACGCAGTGACTCTGAGACGCAGAGACACAGAGACCCTGCGACGCAGAGGCACTGAGACCCAGAGACACAGAGATGCAGAAACGCAATGACCCTGAGACGCAGAGAGACTGAGACCCTGAGACGCAGAGACACTGAGACCAAGAGACGCAGAGACCCTGAGACGCAGAGACACTGAGAACTGGAGACGCAGAGACGCAGAGTCTCTGAGACGCAGAGACGCAGGGACGCTGAGAAGCAGAGACGCAGAGACCCTGAGACGCAGAGACCCTGAGATGCAGATACTCTGAGATGCAGAGACGCAGTGACACAGAGACCCAGAGGCGCAGAGACGCAGAGACACTGAGAACCAGAAACGCAGAGACACAGAGACACTGAGACGCAGAGACACTGAGACCCTGAGATGGAGAGATGCAGAGACCCGGAGACGCAGAGACACTGAGACGCAGAGACACAGAGACACTGAGACACTGAGACACAGAGACTCTGAGACGCTGCAACCCAGAGACGCAGAGACACTGAGAAACGGAGACGCAGAGATGCAGAGACCCTGAGACGCAGAGACGCAGGGATGCTGAGAAGCAGAGACGCAGAGACCCTGAGACGCAGATACTCTGAGACGCAGTGACACAGACACCCAGAGACGCAGAGGCGCAGAGACACTGAGACGCAGAGACACTGAGACCCAGAGACGCAGAGACGCAGATAGGCTGAGACGCAGAGATGCAGAGACACTGCGACAGTGAGACGCAGAGGCGCAGAGACTCTGAGACACAGAGATTCTGAGACACAGAGGTACTGAGACCCAGAGACACAGAGATGCAGAAACACAGAGACCCTGAGACGCAGAGACGCAGCGACGCGGAGACGCGGAGACACAGAGACGCAGAGAGCCTGAGAGGCAGAGACACTGAGAAGCAGACAGGCTGAGACGCAGAGACGCAGAGACACTGCGACAGTGAGACGCAGAGGCGCAGAGACCCGGAGACGCAGAGACACTGAGACCCAGAGATACAGAGATGCAGAGACAATGAGACGCAGAGACTCTGAGATGCAGAGACGCAGAGACGGAGAGACTCTGAGACGAAGAGACGCAGAGACATCGAGAATCTGAGACGCAGAGACTCTGAGACGTACAGACCCTGAGACGCAGAGGCACTGAGACCCAGAGACACAGAGACACAGAGATGCAGAAACGCAGAGACTCAGAGACACAGAGACACTGAGACCGGGAGACGCAGAGACGCAGAGACACTGAGACGCAGAGACGCAGAGACCCTGAGACGCAGAGACACTGAGAACCAGAGACACAGAGACGCAGAGACACTGAGACGCAGAGACACTGAGACGCTGAGACCCGGAGACGCAGACACACTGAGACGCAGAGACACTGAGATGCAGAGACACTGAGACCCAGAGACGCAGAGACACTGAGACCCAGAGACGCAGAGACGCTGCAACCCAGAGAATCTGAGACGCAGAGACCCTGAGACGCAGATACTCTGAGACGCAGAGACGCAGTGACACAGAGACCCAGAGACGCAGAGACTCTGAGACGCAGAGACGCAGAGACCCTGAGACGCAGAGACCCAGAGACGCAGAGTCTCTGAGGCGCAGAGACACTGAGACTCTGAGACGCAGAGACGCTGAGATACTGACACACTGAGACCCAGAGACTCTGAGACCCAGAGACGCAGAGATGCAGAGACACTGAGACGCAGATACTCTGAGACGCAGAGACTCTGAGACACAGAGACGCTGAACCCAGAGACCCAGAGATGCAGAGAAACAGAGACCCAGAGACTCTGAGATGCAGAGACTCTGAGACGCATAGATGCTGAGACCCACAGACGCAGAGACCCTGAGACGCAGAGACATTGAGAGGCAGAGACACTGAGACTCAGAGACGCGGAGACGCAGAGACCCTGAGACGCAGAGACACTGAGATGCAGAGACGCTGAGGCCCAGAGACGCAGAGACTCTGAGACACAGAGACACTGAGACCCAGAAACGCAGAGACGCAGAGACGCGGAGACACAGAGACGCAGAGACCCTGAGACGCAGAGACACTGAGAACCAGAAACACACAGACACTGAGACCCAGAGATGCAGAGACGCAGAGACACTGAGAACCAGATACGCAGAGACACTGAGACGCAGAGATGCAGAGACGCAGAGACACTGAGAACCAGATACGCAGAGACACTGAGACGCAGAGACACTGAGACCCAGAGACGCAGAGACACTGAGACCCAGAGACGCAGAGACCCTGAGACGCAGAGATACTGAGACCCAGAGACGCAGAGACACTGAGACGCAGAGACGCAGAGACCCAGAGATGCAGAGACCCAGAGACACTGAGAAGCAGAGACGCAGAGACCCTGAGACGCAGATACTCTGAGACGCAGAGACGCAGTGACACAGAGACCCAGAGACGCAGAGACACTGAGACGCAGAGACACTGAGACCCAGAGACGCAGAGACTCAGTGACACTGAGACGCAGAGATTCTAAGACGCAGAGACGCTGAACCCAGAGACCCAGAGATGCAGAGAAACAGAGACCCAGAGACTCTGAGATGCAGAGACTCTGAGACGCATAGATGCTGAGACCCACAGACGCAGAGACCCTGAGACGCAGAGACATTGAGAGGCAGAGACACTGAGACTCAGAGACTCAGAGACGCGGAGACGCAGAGACCCTGAGACGCAGAGACACTGAGACGCAGAGACGCTGAGGCCCAGAGACGCAGAGACTCTGAGACACAGAGACACTGAGACCCAGAAACGCAGAGACGCAGAGACGCGGAGACACACAGACGCAGAGACCCTGAGACGCAGAGACACTGAGAACCAGAAACACACAGACACTGAGACCCAGAGATGCAGAGACGCAGAGACACTGAGAACCAGATACGCAGAGACACTGAGACGCAGAGACACTGAGACCCAGAGACGCAGAGACCCTGAGACGCAGAGACACTGAGACCCAGAGACGCAGAGACACTGAGACGCAGAGACGCAGAGACTCTGAGACGCAGAGACCCAGAGACACTGATAAGCAGAGACGCAGAGACCCTGAGACGCAGAGACCCTGAGACGCAGAGACTCTGAGACGCAGAGACGCAGAGACACTGAGACGCAGAGACACTGAGACCCAGAGACGCAGAGACGCGGAGACACAGAGACGCAGAGACCCTTAGATGCAGAGACACTGAGAACCAGAGACACAGAGACACTGAGACGCAGAGACACTGAGACGCAGAGACGCTGCGACGCATAGACTCTGAGATGCAGATACGCAGAGACCCTGAGACGCAGAGACCCTGAGACGCAGATACTCTGAGACGCAGTGACACAGAGACCCAGAGACGCAGAGACACTGAGACGCAGAGACTCTGAGACGCAGAGACCCAGAGATGCTGAGAAGCAGATACGCAGAGACCCTGAGACGCAGAGACCCTGAGACGCAGATACTCTGAGACGCAGAGACGCAGTGACACAGAGACCCAGAGACGCAGAGGCGCAGAGATGCAGAGACACTGAGACGCAGAGGCACTGAGACCCAGAGACGCAGAGACGCGGAGACACAGAGACGCAGAGACCCTGAGACGCAGAGACACTGAGGACAAGAGACACTGAGACACAGAGACACTGAGACGCAGAGACACTGAGACACAGAGACCCGGAGACGCAGAGACACTGAGATGCAGAGACACTGTGACGCAGAGACCCGGAGACGCAGAGACACTGAGACGCAGAGACACTGAGATGCAGAGACACTGAGACCCAGAGACACTGAGACCCAGAGATGCAGAGACTCTGAGGCGCAGAGACAATGAGACGCAGAGACGCAACAAGGCAGAGACACTGAGACGCAGAGACACTGAGACGCAGAGACACAGAGACGCAGAGACACTGAGACGCAGAGACTCTGAGGCGCAGAGACGCTGAGACTCTGAGATACAGAGACGCTGAGATACTGACACACTGAGACCCAGAGACTCTGAGACCCAGAGACGCAGAGATGCAGAGACTATGAGACGCAGAGACTCTGAGACGCAGAGACGCAGAGACCCAGAGACGCAGAGACTCTGAGACGCAGAGACTCTGAGACGCAGAGACGCTGAGACCCAGAGACGCAGAGACACAGAGACACTGAGACACAGAGATTCTAAGACGCAGAGACGCTGAACCCAGAGACGCAGAGACTCAGTGACACTGAGACGCAGAGATTCTAAGACGCAGAGACGCTGAACCCAGAGACCCAGAGATGCAGAGAAACAGAGACCCAGAGACTCTGAGATGCAGAGACTCTGAGACGCATAGATGCTGAGACCCACAGACGCAGAGACCCTGAGACGCAGAGTCATTGAGAGGCAGAGACACTGAGACTCAGAGACTCAGAGACGCGGAGACGCAGAGACCCTGAGACGCAGAGACACTGAGACGCAGAGACGCTGAGGCCCAGAGACGCAGAGACTCTGCGACACAGAGACACTGAGACCCAGAAACGCAGAGACGCAGAGACGCGGAGACACACAGACGCAGAGACCCTGAGACGCAGAGACACTGAGAACCAGAAACACACAGACACTGAGACCCAGAGATGCAGAGACGCAGAGACACTGAGAACCAGATACGCAGAGACACTGAGACGCAGAGACACTGAGACCCTGAGACGCAGAGACACTGAGACCCTGAGACGCAGAGACACTGAGAACCAGAAACACACAGACACTGAGACCCAGAGATGCAGAGACGCAGAGACACTGAGAACCAGATACGCAGAGACACTGAGACGCAGAGACACTGAGACCCTGAGACGCAGAGACACTGAGACCCTGAGACGCAGAGACACTGAGAACCAGAAACACACAGACACTGAGACCCAGAGATGCAGAGACGCAGAGACACTGAGAACCAGATACGCAGAGACACTGAGACGCAGAGACACTCAGACCCTGAGACGCAGAGACGCAGAGACACAGAGACGCAGAGACACTGAGACCCAGAGATGCAGAGACGCTGAGACGCAGAGACACTGAGATGCAGAGACGCTGAGATGCAGAGATGCTGAGACGCAGACTCTGAGACGCTGAGATGCAGAGACCCTGAGACGCAGAGACACTGAGAACCAGAAACACACAGACACTGAGACCCAGAGACGCAGAGACGCAGAGACACTGAGAACCAGATACGCAGAGACACTGAGACGCAGAGACTCTCAGACCCTGAGACGCAGAGATGCAGAGACACAGAGACGCAGAGACACTGAGACCCAGAGACGCAGAGACACTGAGACGCAGAGACGCAGAGACTCTGAGACGCAGAGACCCAGAGACACTGAGAAGCGGAGATGCAGAGACCCTGAGACGCAGAGACCCTGAGACGCAGAGACTCTGAGACGCAGAGACGCAGAGACACTGAGACGCAGAGACACTGAGACCCAGAGACGCAGAGACGCGGAGACACAGAGACGCAGAGACCCTTAGATGCAGAGACACTGAGAACCAGAGACACAGAGACACTGAGACGCAGAGACACTGAGACGCAGAGACGCTGCGACGCATAGACTCTGAGATGCAGATACGCAGAGACCCTGAGACGCAGAGACCCTGAGACGCAGATACTCTGAGACGCAGTGACACAGAGACCCAGAGACGCAGAGACACTGAGACGCAGAGACTCTGAGACGCAGAGACCCAGAGATGCTGAGAAGCAGATACGCAGAGACCCTGAGACGCAGAGACCCTGAGACGCAGATACTCTGAGACGCAGAGACGCAGTGACACAGAGACCCAGAGACGCAGAGGCGCAGAGATGCAGAGACACTGAGACGCAGAGGCACTGAGACCCAGAGACGCAGAGACGCGGAGACACAGAGACGCAGAGACCCTGAGACGCAGAGACACTGAGGACAAGAGACACTGAGACACAGAGACACTGAGACGCAGAGACACTGAGACACAGAGACCCGGAGACGCAGAGACACTGAGATGCAGAGACACTGTGACGCAGAGACCCGGAGACGCAGAGACACTGAGACGCAGAGACACTGAGATGCAGAGACACTGAGACCCAGAGACACTGAGACCCAGAGATGCAGAGACTCTGAGGCGCAGAGACAATGAGACGCAGAGACGCAACAAGGCAGAGACACTGAGACGCAGAGACACTGAGACGCAGAGACACAGAGACGCAGAGACACTGAGACGCAGAGACTCTGAGGCGCAGAGACGCTGAGACTCTGAGATACAGAGACGCTGAGATACTGACACACTGAGACCCAGAGACTCTGAGACCCAGAGACGCAGAGATGCAGAGACTATGAGACGCAGAGACTCTGAGACGCAGAGACGCAGAGACCCAGAGACGCAGAGACTCTGAGACGCAGAGACTCTGAGACGCAGAGGCGCTGAGACCCAGAGACGCAGAGACACAGAGACACTGAGATACAGAGATTCTAAGACGCAGAGACGCTGAACCCAGAGACGCAGAGACTCAGTGACACTGAGACGCAGAGATTCTAAGACGCAGAGACGCTGAACCCAGAGACCCAGAGATGCAGAGAAACAGAGACCCAGAGACTCTGAGATGCAGAGACTCTGAGACGCATAGATGCTGAGACCCACAGACGCAGAGACCCTGAGACGCAGAGACATTGAGAGGCAGAGACACTGAGACTCAGAGACTCAGAGACGCGGAGACGCAGAGACCCTGAGACGCAGAGACACTGAGACGCAGAGACGCTGAGGCCCAGAGACGCAGAGACTCTGAGACACAGAGACACTGAGACCCAGAAACGCAGAGACGCAGAGACGCGGAGACACACAGACGCAGAGACCCTGAGACGCAGAGACACTGAGAACCAGAAACACACAGACACTGAGACCCAGAGATGCAGAGACGCAGAGACACTGAGAACCAGATACGCAGAGACACTGAGACGCAGAGACACTCAGACCCTGAGACGCAGAGACGCAGAGACGCAGAGACACAGAGACGCAGAGACACTGAGACCCAGAGATGCAGAGACGCTGAGACGCAGAGACACTGAGATGCAGAGACGCTGAGATGCAGAGATGCTGAGACGCAGACTCTGAGACGCTGAGATGCAGAGACCCTGAGACGCAGAGACACTGAGACCCAGAGACGCAGAGACACTGAGACCCAGAGACGCAGAGACGCTGCAACCCAGAGACTCTGAGACGCAGAGACCCTGAGACGCAGATACTCTGAGACGCAGAGACACTGAGAACCAGATACGCAGAGACACTGAGACGCAGAGACACTCAGACCCTGAGACGCAGAGATGCAGAGACACAGAGACGCAGAGACACTGAGACCCAGAGACGCAGAGACACTGAGACGCAGAGACCCGGAGAAGCAGACACACTGAGACGCAGAGACACTGAGATGCAGAGACACTGAGACCCTGAGACGCAGAGACACTGAGACCCAGAGACGCAGAGACGCTGCAACCCAGAGACTCTGAGACGCAGAGACCCTGAGACGCAGATACTCTGAGACGCAGAGACGCAGTGACACAGAGACCCAGAGACGCAGAGACTCTGAGACGCAGAGACGCAGAGACCCTGAGACGCAGAGACCCTGAGACGCAGATACTCTGAGACGCAAAGACCCTGAGACGCAGATACTCTGAGACGCAGAGACGCAGTGACACAGAGACCCTGAGACGCAGAGACCCAGATACGCAGAGTCTCTGAGGCGCAGAGACACTGAGACTCTGAGAAGCAGAGACGCTGAGATACTGGCACACTGAGACCCAGAGACTCTGAGACCCAGAGACACAGAGATGCAGAGACACTGAGACGCAGATACTCTGAGACGCAGAGACTCTGAGACACAGAGACGCTGAACCCAGAGACCCAGAGATGCAGAGAAACAGAGACCCAGAGACTCTGACATGCAGAGACTCTGAGACGCATAGATGCTGAGACCCACAGACGCAGAGACCCTGAGACGCAGAGACATTGAGAGGCAGAGACACTGAGACTCAGAGACGCGGAGACGCAGAGACCCTGAGACGCAGAGACACTGAGATGCAGAGACGCTGAGGCCCAGAGACGCAGAGACTCTGAGACACAGAGACACTGAGACCCAGAAACGAAGAGACGCAGAGACGCGGTGACACAGAGGCGCAGAGACCCTGAGACGCAGAGACACTGAGAACCAGAAACACACAGACACTGAGACCCAGAGATGCAGAGACGCAGAGACACTGAGAACCAGATACGCAGAGACACTGAGACCCAGAGACGCAGAGACACTGAGACGCAGAGACACTGAGACCCAGAGACGCAGAGACACTGAGACCCAGAGACGCAGAGACCCTGAGACGCAGATACTCTGAGACGCAGAGACGCAGTGACACAGAGACCCAGAGACGCAGCGGCGCAGAGACGCAGAGACACTGAGACGCAGAGACACTGAGACCCAGAGACGCAGAGACTCAGTGACACTGAGACGCAGAGATTCTAAGACGCAGAGACGCTGAACCCAGAGACCCAGAGATGCAGAGAAACAGAGACCCAGAGACTCTGAGATGCAGAGACTCTGAGACGCATAGATGCTGAGACCCACAGACGCAGAGACCCTGAGACGCAGAGTCATTGAGAGGCAGAGACACTGAGACTCAGAGACGCGGAGACGCAGAGACCCTGAGACGCAGAGACACTGAGACGCAGAGACGCTGAGGCCCAGAGACGCAGAGACTCTGAGACACAGAGACACTGAGACCCAGAAACGCAGAGACGCAGAGACGCGGAGACACACAGACGCAGAGACCCTGAGACGCAGAGACACTGAGAACCAGAAACACACAGACACTGAGACCCAGAGATGCAGAGACGCAGAGACACTGAGAACCAGATATGCAGAGACACTGAGACGCAGAGACACTGAGACCCAGAGACGCAGAGACCCTGAGACGCAGAGACACTGAGACCCAGAGATGCAGAGACACTGAGACGCAGAGACGCAGAGACTCTGAGACGCAGAGACCCTGAGACGCAGAGACTCTGAGACGCAGAGACTCTGAGACGCAGAGACTCTGAGACGCAGAGACCCAGAGACACTGAGAAGCAGAGACGCAGAGACCCTGAGACGCAGAGACCCTGAGACGCAGAGACTCTGAGACGCAGAGACGCAGAGACACTGAGACGCAGAGACACTGAGACCCAGAGACGCAGAGACGCGGAGACACAGAGACGCAGAGACCCTTAGATGCAGAGACACTGAGAACCAGAGACACAGAGACACTGAGACGCAGAGACACTGAGACGCAGAGACACTGAGATGCAGAGACTCTGAGACGCAGAGACGCTGCGACGCATAGACTCTGAGATGCAGATACGCAGAGACCCTGAGACGCAGAGAACCTGAGACGCAGATACTCTGAGACGCAGTGACACAGAGACCCAGAGACGCAGAGACACTGAGACGCAGAGACTCTGAGACGCAGAGACCCAGAGATGCTGAGAAGCAGATACGCAGAGACCCTGAGACGCAGAGACCCTGAGACGCAGATACTCTGAGACGCAGAGACGCAGTGACACAGAGACCCAGAGACGCAGAGGCGCAGAGATGCAGAGACACTGAGACGCAGAGGCACTGAGACCCAGAGACGCAGAGACGCGGAGACACAGAGGCGCAGAGACCCTGAGACGCAGAGACACTGAGGACCAGAGACACTGAGACACAGAGACACTGAGACGCAGAGACACTGAGACACAGAGACCCGGAGACGCAGAGACACTGAGATGCAGAGACACTGTGACGCAGAGACCCGGAGACGCAGAGACACTGAGACGCAGAGACACTGAGATGCAGAGACACTGAGACCCAGAGACACTGAGACCCAGAGATGCAGAGACTCTGAGGCGCAGAGACAATGAGACGCAGAGACGCAACAAGGCAGAGACACTGAGACGCAGAGACACTGAGACGCAGAGACACAGAGACGCAGAGACACTGAGACGCAGAGACTCTGAGGCGCAGAGACGCTGAGACTCTGAGATGCAGAGACGCTGAGATACTGACACACTGAGACCCAGAGACTCTGAGATCCAGAGACGCAGAGATGCAGAGACTATGAGACGCAGAGACTCTGAGACGCAGAGACGCAGAGACCCAGAGACGCAGAGACTCTGAGACGCAGAGACTCTGAGACGCAGAGACGCTGAGACCCAGAGACGCAGAGACACAGAGACACTGAGACGCAGAGATTCTAAGACGCAGAGACGCTGAACCCAGAGACGCAGAGACTCAGTGACACTGAGACGCAGAGATTCTAAGACGCAGAGACGCTGAACCCAGAGACCCAGAGATGCAGAGAAACAGAGACACAGAGACTCTGAGATGCAGAGACGCATAGATGCTGAGACCCACAGACGCAGAGACCCTGAGACGCAGAGACATTGAGAGGCAGAGACACTGAGACTCAGAGACTCTGAGACGCGGAGACGCAGAGACCCTGAGACGCAGAGACACTGAGACGCAGAGACGCTGAGGCCCAGAGACGCAGAGACACTGAGACACAGAGACACTGAGACCCAGAAACGCAGAGACGCAGAGACGCGGAGACACAGAGACGCAGAGACCCTGAGACGCAGAGACACTGAGAACCAGAAACACACAGACACTGAGACCCAGAGATGCAGAGACGCAGAGACACTGAGAACCAGATACGCAGAGACACTGAGACGCAGAGACACTCAGACCCTGAGACGCAGAGATGCAGAGACACAGAGACGCAGAGACACTGAGACCCAGAGATGCAGAGACGCTGAGACGCAGAGACTCTGAGATGCAGAGACGCTGAGATGCAGAGATGCTGAGACGCAGACTCTGAGACGCTGCGACGCAGAGACCCAGAGACGCAGAGACACTGAGACCCAGAGATGCAGAGACGCAGCGACAATGAGACGCAGAGACTCTGAGATTCAGAGTCACTGAGACGCAGAGACACTGAGACGCAGAGACTCTGAGACGCAGAGACGCATAAACACTGAGATGCAGAGACTCTGAGACGCAGAGACACTGTGACGCAGAGACGCTGAGACCCAGAGACTCTGAGACCCAGAGACGCAGAGATGCAGAGACTCTGAATATCTGCGTCTCAGCGTCTCAGTGTCTCTGGTCTCTGAGTCTCTGCGTCTCCAAGTCTCTGTGTCTCTGCGTCTGAGTGTCTACGTCTCAGAGTCTCTGTGTCGATGCCTCTCTACCTCTCTGCATCTCTGCGTCTCAGAGTCTCTGCATCTCAGAGTCTCTGCGTCTCAGAGTCTCTGCGTCTCAGAGTCTCTGCGTCTCAGAGTCGCTGCGTCTCATAGTCTCTGCGTCTCAGAGTCTCTGCATCTCAGAGTCTCTGCGTCTCAGAGTCTCTGCGTCTCAGAGTCTCTGCGTCTCATAGTCTCTGCGTCTCAGTGTGCATCTCAGAGTCAGTGCGTCTCTGCGTATCAGAGTCTCTGCGTCTCTGCATCTCTGCGGCTCTGCACCTCAGAGTCTCTGCATCTCAGAAACTCAAAGTCTCTGTGTCTCTGCTTTTCAGAGTTTCTGCGACTCTGTGTGTCTGCGTCTCTGCATCTCTGACTCTGACTCTGAGACACAGAGACGCAGAGCCGCAGAGAGGCATCGACACAGAGACTCTGAGACATAGACACTCTGAGAAGCAGAGACACAAAGACTTGGAGACGCAGAGACCCAGAGACGCAGAGACCCAGAGACGCAGAGATGCAGAGACTCTGAGATGCAGAGACTCTGAGGCACAGAGACTATGAGACGTAGAGACTTTGAGACTCTGAGATGCAGAGACTCTGAGACGCAGAGCCGTAGAGATGTGGAGGCTCAGAGACTCTGGGACACAGAGATGCAGAGAGGTAGAGAGGCAGACACGGAGAGACGCAGAGCCTCTGAGACGCAGAGACTCTGAGACGCAGAGATGCAGAGATGCAGAGAGGCATCGACACAGAGTCTCTGAGACATAGACTCTCTGAGAAGCAGAGACACAAAGACTTGGAGACGCAGAGAACCAGAGACGCAGAGACGCAGAGATGCAGAGATGCAGAGGCTCTGAGACGCAGACACACTGAGACGCAGAGACTCTGAGGCACAGAGACTCTGAGAAGCAGACACTTTGAGACTCTGAGATGCAGAGACTCTGAGGCACAGAGACTATGAGACGTAGAGACTTTGAGACTCTGAGATGCAGAGACTCTGAGACGCAGAGCCGTAGAGATGCGGAGGTACAGAGACTCTGGGACACAGAGATGCAGAGAGGTAGAGAGGCAGACACGCAGAGACGCAGAGATGCAGAGACGCAGAGACTCTGAAACGCAGAGACACAGAGACTTTGAGATTCTGAGACGCAGAGACTCTGAGCAGCAGAGATGCAGAGATGCAGAGACACAGAGAATCTGAGACTCAAAGACGCTGAGACACTGAGACGAAGAGACACTGAGACGCAGAAACGCTGTGACGCGGAGGCTCTGAGAAGCAGAAACTCGGAGACTCCGAGATGCAGCGACGCTGAGAATCAGAGACTCTGAGACACTGAGATTCCGAGACGCAGGGATGCAGAGACTCTGATGCGCAGAGTCTCTGAGACGCAGGGATTCAGAGCGCGGAGGCTCGGAGATGCAAAGGCACAGAGACTCTGAGACGCAGAGACGCAGAGAATCTGAGACGCAGGGATTCTGAGACTCTGATACACAGAGACGTGAAGGCTCTGAGACTCTGAGATTCTGAGACACTGAGAGAGAAAGACAGAGGGAGAGAGAGAGAGAGAGTGACAGAGAAAGAGAGAGGGACAGAAAAAGTGAGACAGAAATGGAGACAGAGAGAGACAGAGTGTGTGTTTGTGTGTGTGAGAGAGAGAGAGAGAGAGAATTAGAGAGAGAGAGAGAAAGTGAGAGAGAGAGAGTGTCAGAGAGAGGGGGGGACAGGGAGAGAGAGACTGAGTGAGAGAGACAGAGAGAGAGAAAGAGAGGCAGAGGGAGACAGAGAGAGACAGGGAGAGACAGAGGGAGAGAGAGAGAGAAAGTGAGTGAGAGAGTGAGAGAGGGGCAGAGAGAGACAGAGAGTGAGAGAGGAGATAGAGAGATTGAGAGACAGAGAGACAGAGAGAGACAGAGACAGAGAGAGTGAGAGATTAACGGAGGGAGAGACAGAGTGAGAGAGAGCGAGAGGGAAACAGTGTGACAGGGAGAGAGAGAGACAGAGAGAGAGAGAAAGTGAGAGAGAGAGAGTGAGAGAGGGGCAGAGAGAGAGTGTGAGAGAGAGACAGAGGCAGAGGGAGAGATAGAGAGAGAAACAGAGTGACAGACAGAGAGAGAGAGCCAGAGAAAGACAGAATGAGAGAGAGACAGAGGGAGAGAGTAAGAGAGAGCCAGACAGAGAGACAGCGAGGCAGAGGGAGAAAGAGAGAGAGATAGAGAGGGAGAGACAGACAGATAAAGACAGAGGGAGAGACAGAGAGAGAGAGAGGCAAGAAGAGAGATAGAGTGAGACTGAGAGAGAGAGACAGTGAGAGAGAGAGACAGAGAGAGTGAGAGAGAGAGAGACAGGGAGTGAGAGAGACAGTGAGAGAGAGAGACAGAGAGAGTGAGAGAGAGGCAGAGAAAGAGAGAGAGGGAGACAGAGTGAGAGAGAGCGAGTGAGGCAGAAAGAGAGTGAGGCAGAGAGAGAGTGAGACAGAGAGGTAGAGAGAGAGAGTGAGACAGAATGAGAGAGAGAGGCACAGAGAGAGAGAGAGACAGAGCGAGAGAGAGAGAGAGAGAGAGACAGAGAGAGTGAGACAGAGAGCGAGTGTGAGAGAGAGAGAGAAAGTGAGAAACAGAGAGACAGATAGAGAGAGACAGAGACAGAGAGAGTGAGACAGGGAGAGTGTGT